>NC_035169.2:9457922-9745154 GCF_001659605.2 Manihot esculenta | reverse complement strand
TTCAACTATTTTCGCTTTCAAAGGCTATAGTTGTGAGCTATGCCGCGTTGCTCTCCTTTGTGCAGTGATGGAGTCTTCAGCCTTGTCTGGATTGGAGGTTTGATTTGAGGGTTGGTGGCATGCGTTTGGTTTGGCAAGGGTTAAATTTGGTTGTTTACTGACTTCTTCTCTGTGTTTTCTCGGTTTTCCTTTTCTGCTAATCCTTGTGTTGGAGTGCATGTTCTTCTTTTAAATTGCATATCCATCTGCTGGATTGCAGGTTGCTTATGGGTGTTTCATTCTTCTCCGACTGATGGCAATGGTGGCAGTGTTACTGATGTGATACTGGTACATCTGGAGACAGTGGGACTGTTGAAGATCGGTGGTTACTTCGCCGATGAGTTGGGTTTGGGCTAGGGCTTTTGGTTTGTGGGTTTGGGTTTGATGTTTCTGGGCTCTCGGTAGATGACTTTGATTTCTATCTCTTGATTTTGGCCCACGAAACCTTTTAATGCAATAACTGTATTAGCCGAAAAAGAAAATGGAGCTATATTCCGGTACAGCTGACCCCATTGTCACACCATTGGGCCTGATAATGATAGTACACGTGTATGTCCAAGATTGATGTCATTTTGGAGGTCCCAGCAGCCAAAACATGCTTTAATTTTTATCTGCTAATGTTTTATTCGTGTTTTACACCTTCTTTGTACAAATGATACATGTCATCTATTTTTTTTTTATATATAATTGTTTATTATATGATATGGTATCAACATTATATAATTTATATTTAATACATCAATTTTCATTAATAATTTTTAATATTAAATTTATAATTTTCTACACTTATATATTATCTGTGTGCAAACGGCATCCAAATCAAAATTAAAATATTAAAAGCACATAAAAAAATAAAAAAATAAAAAAATTTTAAAAAAATAAAAAAAATTGATCAAAGAGTAGTAAAAAAAGTACGTTAATCTGAATTCATACTCAATCTCATACATCAATTTTAAAAGTTAATCTAACTTTATTTTACTTTTTATATAAATCACAAATTCAATATTGAAACATGTTAATAAACATTATGTATACCTGAATAAATATAAATTATGCTATGATAATATTATATCAAATTATAAAATTAATAAAAAACAGATGGAAGCTATAGGATAGATTTCAACTTATTTTGATTTTTTTAAAAAATTATTATTTTGTTAGTGTGATATACAAAAAAATTATTAATTATTCTGTTAATTTTTAAAAATATATTAAAATATTCATAAAATTTTTAAAAATTTATTAATTAATATTTACTTTAATTTTAACCGTTATAATAATTTAAATTATTCTTAATATAGAAACTAATAAATAAATATTTTTATAAAAATGATAAATTAATTAATAAATTTTTATAATACAATACTTAAATTAATATATAAATTAATTAATAATTTTTTTAAAAAATTAAAAAATATATATTTTTTAAAATTGAAAAGCCGCTTAATAAAATTTTGCTTAGCAGAGGATCAAATAATAATTTTTGCTTTTTAAAATCGTGGAGGGTACCAGGTACCTGCTGGAGAAGAGTCATAGCTGTTAGCTGAGTAGAAAGCAGAGCAAAGAGCGAGTGAAATACCAAACTCACTTCACTAGTGAAAAAATGGATTTGGGATTTCTTTTACATGCACTGATTCCCTCATTGAACTCGGTGTGATTTCTCTAGCAAGTAACAAATTTCTTCAGTTCTTCCAATTTTGAATTTCAATGAGTTCTATTGATTTGTCTTCTCCATTCTCACTGATAGGTTGCAGTACTAATCATATTCTTTGGTTATCTGGCAATTGCTGGATCTATACTTCCTGGAAAACTTGTTCCTGGAGTGACACTGCAGGATGGTTCTCGTCTGTATTATTGTTGCAATGGTCTGTTACATTTACAACTCGAATGCACTGATTTTTTCTTTTTTTGGAATTTCTTTTTGTTCTCAAAGACTTGCATCTTATAGTTTTTTTTTTTTGGACGAAATAGGGTTGTTGTCGTTGCTGCTGCTGATTGTTCTTCTTGGGGTTGGAGCCAAGATGGATCTGTTGTCACCCACTGTGTGTATTTGCCAATTTACTTAAACCTAATTATCCCCTTTGATTAATTTTTCACATATGGAAGTTCTTGTGAGCTTCATAATCCATATAAGTTCATGGAAGATGACTCTCTAATTGAGTAGAAAATTTACGTAAAAGATGTTGTTGTTTCACTCGATGCGTTTTGGACTGCGGTGCATCCAACAGTTAAAATATCTGCAGAATCTGACTCTGCTAATTAGAAGCTAAATTTTATTTGCTATAAGTTTAAAAAAATGGGCATGTCGTTTGCCTGCTTGTTATTTGGATCTGCACTGATCTGATGTCTAGGTGCATGATCATATACAATCATGGGTCTGTAGGCTGATCTCCAGAAGCTTTCTCTTTCCTTGTTTTAACTGTGTTCAGCGTCTGATAGCATTTCTGATCCACTGTAATTAGAGTAAAGCAAATTGCATCACTAATTGAATTTTTGTGGAGTTAGTGTGTGCTTCAGTGCTGGATATCTGGTAATTCATTTACACAATATTTTCAGGTCATATCAGAGAGCGGCCTTGAGCTGTTATCGACGACCTTTATATTCAGTGTTCTTGTAAGTTCCAGTTGTTTTGTGGCATTTGCCTTTTGTCATTAACCTCTGCAGCCCTCTAATCTCAATTATTTTATTGGTGAATTATCTTTTTCAAAGCCTTTTTGCATTGCAAGTGAAATGTTCCCCACATCAAGTTTACCTTGATTTGGACATTCAAAATGCTATGCATAATCAAGAGTTAGTTAATATGTGCTTTACTTTTCAAATTTATTCCCACTTCTCAATGCTGAGTTACTCATGTATGATGCCAAATAGCATTAAATGTCATGCTGATTAGTCAATAGTCAGTTTTGTTTAAACTTAAAATGCTTTTGTTTGCTAATTTTAATACTCTGGCCTTCTTTTAGCTTACAGCAATAAGATATTTAATCAGTTGACTGAAAGAGTAAATATCTTATATTCCATTTGAACACGTCGTTGTACTGGATATTAGTTTTCACACAGAGCAGCACCTCATGTAGATGATTCTTTCTTTGCTTTTGGAATTGCAATTTTCTTTCTTCTTTGTTCTGCTGATTTCTCATTTTTATTTCTTTCATCAAGGTGACGTTTTTACTCTATGCTGCTGGTTGCAATTCACAAACCCAGGGTTCCTCTCTGAAGCCTCATGTCACTGGAAACTTAATACATGACTGGTACTAGTACCAAAATACTTGCTTCTTGTGATGCCCTTTGAGTGAGAGGATTTAAGCAAGTTATTGTATGACTATCTCCTTGTCCATCTTTTAATATTTTTTTCTTGCTAAATAGATAAAACTTTCCTTTTTCTCAGTTTTAAAAGGAACAATGAACTTTGTTGAGGCAATCTAGCCCTTGTATCTCTATTAGTACTTTGTTGTATTCTATGCTATAATATTTCTGCATCATTCAACAATCTTATATCTGCGTAATCTGGTATTCAAGATCAGTCATAAACTCCTAAAGGGCATTTTAGTTTACAATCACAACATCAAAACCAGTTTCATCCATTGTAAGTAAAAATTTTGGTCCATAACTAGAGGTTGATGAGCTTGATCACTTTTTATCAAGTGTTGCTATGTTTACAGTAAGAAAATTCAAGCATTCTCTCACACTTTGTTGTCTTGCTCAATAAAGAGCTGATAATTTTTTTCCCCTTCATCATAGCATCTCCTGCAATGCCTACTTTTAGCCTGTTTAGCTGTGGTTTGAGGGTCAATGCACTTTTCAGAAAAGCATAATTTTAAATACTTTTGAAATGCAATATGGAAAAGTTGTTTTGTGTTTTGGTATTTTTATTGCTAAAACTTATCGAATTTAATTTTAAACCAAATTTTAATAATCCCTAGCTAAAATATTTTAAAAATTGTCTCTCTCGATGCTAGTTTCAATAGCAGTGTGAAACAAAATCTTTCATGTACTGTGTTGGTTCTCTATATGTTTTCAACCCTTCGCACCCTAAAATTGAAATGTTTATCACCTCAGCTGTTTGTTACTTTCAATTGCAGGGTGCTTTCTCATATCAATAATCATCTCTCTTTTTATCATTTAACAGGTGGTTCGGAATACAACTCAATCCTCAGTTCATGGGCATTGACCTCAAGTTTGTAATCCTGTTTAATTGTGTAGTTGGGTTTCTTCTTTGGCATTTTTTTTTGTATGTCTTTCAAACATGATGGCTGTTATGGTATTCAATCTATTTCAAACTCTGTATTAGAAAGTGCTTATCTTAGCATTGCAGTTTCATTCCATCTGTTCTAGCCTGAACTCATCATGTAATTCTCATTTGGTCTATGGTTTCTGTCTGTTAAACTTAGCAATATAGGCAAGATGGTTTAATATATGTGAAACACCCTTTTTTCTTGGTAACATTTTTAGCCAACTGAACGAAAGAGGCAAGAAAGCTAATGATGAACTAATAATATTGGAACTCTCTTTTGTAGATTCTTCTTTGTTAGAGCTGGAATGATGGGATGGCTATTTATAAACCTATCAGTTCTAGCAAAAAGTATTCAAGATGCCAACTTGAGCTGTTCAATGATCCTCTACCAACTATTCTGTGCGGTAATCTAGTGATACTTGGTAGTACCTTATTTTATTTCCTCACTTTGTTCCATGTCATTCTGAATTGCTGAATGGCATATTCTCTGCCTCCTTGTTTTCAGCTATACATCCTAGATTACTTCTTTTATGAGGAATACATGACTTCCACGTAAGTGCTTGACTTGCACCGCTTCTGTACAAATTATTCTCAAATGTTTTTCTTAATGCCTCTAGGTTTAGTATGTTGTATCTGAATATGCCTATCATAATGTTAAAAAAAAGGGAATTACCAGGACAAAAAAAAACTGGATACCGAAGCTAATACTAGCTCATTTCTGTGCTACTCGACATGAATATGAACAAAATCTGGGAAAAAAAAAAGAACAGTGGAAGCACAAACTGAAGTATTATAAGGAGGAAGCAAACTGAAATTTAGATATGATACTGTTGCTTTTCCCAAATGGGGTTAAGTGAAAGTCTTTAGCAGTACCGAAATTTCAATGGATTTCCATGGATACAGCCAAACATAGTTGGCCTAAATTTCAGATGCACCCTAATTGTAAACTTAGATATATTGACCAACTACTATTGCTTCTGGTTACAATACGAATTTTGTGTTTGAGCATGTTATCCAGGAAGAAATGCATTACTCTAACCAATGGTAGGAAATTGGCTGGGTTAGAATCAAAGATTTGATTAATTTGAATAAGCTGTACTTGTGTTTGTGCTTGATATTTGAGCTCTTGCTCTGCGTTCAATCTGTTATAGGTTAAATCTCTTAAACTGATGGTAGATCACAACTTAAAGAGTTTTCTAAGGTTGTTGTGTATGTTTGTGATGAAATTGGAATGGTTTGATGCTAGAGGGAATATTTAGCATGGATGGATTCTTATTAAGTCCAACTATGGATGAAAAGAGATGTGCGGTCATGGATTTATTACCATCATGTAGAAGTGCCACAATTTTTGCTGATGTTTGGGTTCCAGTTTATGTGCCTATAGCTACTATCAACGTTAAGCGGCTGAGTATGAAGACAACCAAGCTAATTTCAGTTCAATAATTGAAGCATTGAACTAGAGAATAACCTGATGTGCACATGAAACAGTAATCCAACTCTGATCATTACTTCATTGACACAGGTTTTGGATCACGATATACTGTTGTACCTTATCTTGTTCAGATAGAGCAAATTTGTACCTCAATGTCAAGAACATAAATATCATAGTGTACATTTGTTTATTAGTCATGATAAGTTATATTTTTTGTTTCCATAATTTTATTTCTCGAAGTATTCTCTTGCATGTATATTTATAAACTTGTTTGGTCATCCTTCTCCTTTTGTTTGTCATTTCTTGTCTTCTATAAGTTGTTAAGATGTTCTTTTTCCTCTCATATGTAATTTAATTTACATATCTGACCCATTTCCTTGTAGATGGGATATAATTGCAGAGAGATTGGGCTTCATGTTGGTGTTTGGTGATCTTGTTTGGATTCCTTTCACTTTTAGCATCCAGGCATGTAGTCTTGAACTTGACCTTTGGATCATGTGAAAGAATTTCTCTGTTTTTAAATACACATGCATTCTTTGAGTAGTTTTATTATGACTTAAGACAATTCCTCAATGTTAAGAAATAAAATGGGTACGGTTCCATTTCCATGGATAAGTAAAACTGCCATAAGCATTATAGTTATAGTTCCAATTGTTAGGACAAGTAAATGTTTTTGTCAAAAGATTAACTGAACTGTTGGTAAAAAGACGAAGTTAGCGTACATGAAACCTGAAAGCTGCATCCTATACTTCCTATACACACATCACTAGTTGGGTGATAATTCCTCTCCCATCCCTGCAAAATCAATACATAGAAAAATATGGAGCTAGCGCAAAACCTTTAAGGTTATTTAGACTTTCTATTCTTTTTATAAAATGCTTAAATGTCTTAAGGACATTTTCAAAACAAAAGTTTGCATTCTCATTTGTCTAAGCACAATTGAATGAAGATGCCATTTACTCTCCTATTGTGAACGAGACAATGAGTAGAACTGAATTTATCACTTGCAAGAGTAAATATTTTCTACTGGACTATAATTTGAGAATATATTTTTTCCAATGTGAGTCACCAAAAACAATGATACCTTAAATTGTGCTTTTAGAACGATGCTGGAAAACAGGGTTTCCAAAATAATTTTGCAGTAGTGAAACACAAAACACAATTTGCATGGTTAATGCAAATTCCTTTTCCATATGAAGGATGATCATCATTAGTAGTTAAATTTCATTCTCAAGTATGCTAGCACCTTTGTGCAACACTAATACAAACAAGATTTAGCATGTGCAGTAATTATTGTCAATTTTTATAGGGTTGGTGGCTTTTGGGTAACAAGGTGGAGCTAACAACAGCTGCTGTTATAGCAAATTGCTTAGTTTTTCTGATTGGGTAACTTTCTGGCAACAAATAGTTTACTCTGGAAGCTCAACTTTACTTTTTGTTACTCTTTCGATGAAGTTGCACTTATCATCTGCAAAACTGGGCAGGTACATGGTCTTTAGAGGAGCTAACAAGCAAAAGCATGTTTTCAAAAAGAATCCCAAAGCACTCATATGGGGTAAGCCACCAAGGGTTATTGGAGGAAAGCTGCTAGCTTCTGGTTATTGGTAAGAATTTTCCATTCTTTCACATGATCTTTTATCTGTCCTCATTATCAAATTGTTATGTGTTACTGCATTTGCATATAAAACTTTAGAAAGTTCAATTCAACCTTGTCAGGATAATAAAGTGAACCATTCCTAAACTGAATCTGGAAAGGGAACACTGAATCCATTTACAGATTGTAGTTTTCATGAAGTGGCCTATTGCTCAGTAGATGACTTCTTTGTTATGCATATTTTTAAGAAAACGGGCTAAGCTTAACTCATTACCAAAAGCTAGCCGAAGGGGGAAAAGGGCGCAAAGGGTTTATAATGAGCATATTCCTATATCCCAAATTTATGTGGAAAAGCTCAACATCGAAAGAGGAAGCTCTGATGCCATCTTAAAAAATTTGGCCTGGCCTGCCTGACTTAATTTACTCCCAAAAGTTAGCTCAAGGGAGGAGTGCCTGGTGCTTTATAAGGTGTATATTACCCCTATGCGAAACTAAGGTGGGAATTTAGTGCCTATAAACAATTGACAGCTGCCATAATTCAATATACAGTTTCCCTAGTTGCTTATAAACAATTGACTCATACTCCCAGCCTGCCAATCACCCAAAGAAAACTCATTAGGTTGAATCCTTCCCTCGCACACAAAAGGCTGTAATACCTAGACCTAATAAGTGTAATCTGGAAATTCGTCTCATCTTTCCTGGTATGGACAATGTTCATGATGCTTCATCTCTTGCACGTTCTTAACATTGTGTTGATTCGTTGAAGGGGGATTGCAAGACACTGTAATTATCTTGGAGACTTGTTGTTGGCTCTGTCCTTTAGTCTACCTTGTGGAATAAGGTAATTTTCTGATTTCTTTACTCTATGCAAAACCATTCAAAAGTAGATGAGTTCCCCTTTGAGAATTTACTTATTTTGCAGTTCTCCTGTTCCGTACTTTTATCCAATTTATCTTCTTATTCTGCTCATATGGAGAGAAAGAAGAGATGAGGCTCGCTGTGCAGAGAAGTATAAAGAAATATGGAATGAGTACCGTAGACTTGTTCCATGGAGAATACTGCCTTACTTCTATTAATAACAAGATTCTGCAGTATTTGCTACTAAGACTTCCAAGTGTAGAAGGAACCCTATGGCTTCTATTTGCATTAGATTTTTATTTTCTAGGTTCAATTTCGTGATTTTCATGATTGATTTCATGTTTAAGGCTTGAATATTAATGATTGTTGAGTTTGTTCTAAAGGTGGCATTGTATCAAAGGTTCCATACTGTAAAATACTAGAATTGAGCAGCTATTTTTAACTAAAATTCTCCATCAATTCCCCTGTGGCCTCTTCCCAGCTGCTTTGAAAAGAATATGAAAAATAAAAGGATGAATTACTCTTAAGTTCCTGAGATTTTAGAAAATTCATCAATTTGCCCCTATTTTATAATAACTCAATTAAAATATCCTCGTATTTAATAAATTCTAATTTTTTAATTCTTCATTTAAAATACTGTTAGGTTGTCTAGAATGTTTATATTATTTAATTTCTATAATTTTAATTACACGTATTATATTTAGTTAATAAAATTTTATACATTTATACTATTTAATCGCTCCAATCAATATTAAAACAAGTTGATTAAGACTTATTTAATAAATAACTAAATAGTTCAAGTTAATAAAAAATATAAAAATATTTTAATTGAGTAATTTTAAAATAGAGTGAAAGTTTTTAATTTCTAAAAAATTCAGGATTTGATAATAACTTTTTCAAAATATAAGTATAACATTTTGGAACGGGTATGCTGTTCGTTGACTTGCGCCAGATTTCAAGTATTGAAAATAGAATCGACTTGTATTTCTTTATGATTTAATTTAAAAGTAATAATTTTAAGTTGAATTTAATCTAAGTATAAAAATTTTGAAATAGATAAATATTTTTTAAAATTATTTTAATAATATTTAAAATATATTTATTAAATAAATTGAAATCCCAATATCAAATATGCTAATTGTTTTTATGAGTCATTGATATTAACTAGAAGCACAAGGTTACCAAAGTGATATATATATGCACATATAAAATATATTCCTTTTATTTTAGTTGGTAGGTTGTAGCTTGGTGGTTGGGAAGGGGAACACTTTTATAAAAAAAAATATTTTTATTAAATTTTCTTAGTTTAAAAAATATTTTAAAAAATTTTATATAATTGTATAATAATTTATTTGAATTTTTTTTATAAAATGAATCATTTCAAACCACAACAATTTTTTTTTTTTTTTTTTTTTTTATATAGTCGGTTTTGCTTGATTCAATAAACAAAATGAGTGGATGAAGGGGTGAGAGGTCCTTTTCTCTTTCTCGTCAATGCTTTTATGATTGTCCTTGTATCACTCAGGACAAAGAGAAAGGCACACTTCTTTTATCTACATGTGACTGTGCCCTTCATTTCTACGAGAGCTATTAAACAGTTCAGTACTAAATGGTAAGTGGTCACTTTCTTTCGGTACATGAGGAAGGGGAGAATCAGATGGTTGTGGAGTCCATTAACGGTGCTTTCTTGCTCGCCATACGCTTCGATTTGCGAGTCATTCTTGCTTAAATCTAGATCATGTACGTCTAATTTATATAAATTCACTTGTAAATCAAATTTAATCAATATTTTTTCTTATATAAATATTATATTTCTTAAATTATATGTATACTCGATAAAAAAATTTATTTGACTCGACGTATTTTTTATACAAATCAAACTCTAATCTCTCTTTTTAAAATAAATTTTTAAAATAATCAACTTGTAAATATTTGATTTCTGCAATTAAACGTATGCACTTAGTAAAGTATAGATTTAGTTCATATGCATTGCGTATGTGATGGAAATAAAGTGAAACAAAAAAACAAACCTTGATATTAAAATAAATTTAATGGGTTGTGAGGCCTTAGTATTAATGATGAGAGTAACATGTCACTGGCAGTACTTACATTCACAGTTTGATAAGATAGTAGCAACAGTAGCAATTAGCATTTAGCAGCAACGCTTTCAACTGGACCAGTAGTCTCTTTTGGCTCGATATATGCCAACTTCCACATTCAAAGCCGTTGTTGCGAGGCTCAACTACTAGAAATAACTCACAAGTTTATGTTGTCTAAAAAAGCCACGAACAATCATACATCCGTTCGAAATATAAATAATATATTTTTATAAAAATTTTATATATTCATTTCTCTTAATTAATTTTTAAATAAATTAAATTAAATTTAAATTTAATATATACTAGAGTTTCCAATTAATATTAAATTTTTTATAAATATATTAAATTCTAATATCGTCAATTATTTTTGTACCCTTTTATAAGAGTTTAAATATTCATCTTTCTTTGAATTAATTTTTAAAAATAATATTTTGATGAGAGTTAGATCAAATTCAAATTTAACAGTAAACTAATCATCCTTCTCAGTGACGGAGTCAGGAGCTTCTCTTTGGTAGAGTACCAGCTGCGCCGCTGCGACACCTTCATCTCCCTTCAAAGCATTTTTCGGTTGCCGGTACGGCACGTACCCCTTGCCGTACCTTCCCTCCGCCCCTGATCCTTCCTAGTTTAAATATTAGAACGATTTATTAAAATATATATGACTTGCATGATAGATTTGAGTCCCTACTATTTCGATCTCCTGTTTATAAAAAAATAATAAAATTAAGAGCTAAAACTGAACAGTTTGGTCCTTAAAATATTTTTGCTCCAGAAAGCCCAAAAATCAAGTAAAAAGTTACAATATCATTTGCTGAATTCATTTTTTAACCTGTGAGATTTTTATAAAAAGACTTATATTGAAAATCCAGTTTTTATAAATGCATAACTATTTAACCACCATATTCATACATAAGCTGCACAAACTCTCCATTTTCATAGATTAAATGATGACGATTTATAAAGTTTACCGATTTAATAGTTATATTTTTATAAAATTTGTAAAAGAAAATTTTATTTTTGAAGTATAATATAATTAAGAAATTTATATCTTTATTTTTAAAATTTTATATTTTAATATCTAAAATTTAATTCCGTCAAAAAATACCATTAATTACAGAAAAAATGACCGAAACACTCTTTTTATAATCCAATAATTTAGTCACTGAAGTTTAATTTTTATAAATTTATAAGTCCATCTCTCAAAAAATCAATCAACAAAATTCATTTACAAATCAAAGTAAGAAAATAAAAATTTCAAATTCAATATCTATAAATAAATAAAAATTTCAATAAATTCAATATTCAAACTAGATAAATATAATAAAAATCAAGGAAAAAAAATACTTTTTTATCTATGAGATATAATATAATTAATAGATTTTTTGAACCCAAGTCTATGAAATTTAATTCCATCAAAATTTAAGAAAGAAAATCTCAAACTCAATTTCCACAAATAAATAAAAATTTTAATAAATTCAAGATTCAGACTCAAGAAATATAATAAAAATTAAAATATATAAATTTAAATTATTAAAAATAAAAATAAAAATAAAAATTTAATAGAAATTATTTTTGTAATGCCGCTTGCTGGAGATCACTGCTCGTTGTTCACTACTTCAATTGTCCGCTACTCAAGTTCCTAGTTGTTGTCGTTGCTTGCCACTCGATAGTGCCTCTCATTCGCGTCACTCATTCCTTGCATCTTTAACTACTCACACCGCTCATTGATCTCCAACAACTCGCGTTGCTCATTGCTCGTATTTTCAGCCACTTGCATCGCTCGTTGATCGCGTCTTCAACAACTTACATCGCTCGTTGCTTATGTCTCCAACCATTTATGTCGCTCATTGCTTACGTCTCCAACTATTTATGTCGTTCACTGCTCTCACCTCCATCCACTTGTATCGCTCGCTGCTTGCTGCTCACTGCTCACTGCTTGCGTCTCCAACCACTCGCGTCACTTGCTACTTGCATCGCTCGTTGATCGCGTCTCCAACAACTTACATTGCTCGTTGCTTACGTCTCCAACCATTTATGTCGCTCACTGCTCTCATCTCCATCCACTTGTATTGCTCGCTGCTCACTGCTTGCGTCTCCGACCACTCGCGTCACTTGCTACTTGCATTGTCGGTCACTCGTGTCATTGATCGATCCTCCATTTCATTCTCAATTACTACAAAATGCATTTTTAATATATAAATTTTGTAGTTTCGGGTATGGATTAGACATGAATAATGAAGAGAGCGTGGAAAGTAGATGGAATAAATCTGAGAATCTGGATAGAAGGAAATTTTATCAGGGAAAACTATTACTTAAATCTTATGGTATGGAGAAATTCACTAGTTGATTTCTCGATTTTAAAAAATGTATTAAAATGTCATTGATATTTTAAAAAGACTACTAGTTAGTCATTTTGTTAATTTTAGTCGTTAAGTATTATAAAAAAAAATCTAAAATACCTATAATATGAAAGGACTAATTAGTAATTTTTTTAATAATTTGAGGGATCAACTAATAAATTTTTCAAAACTATAGAGACTAACTAGTAATCTAAAATACCTATAAAATTAACATAATGACTAATCAGTAGACTTTTAAAATGTCAAAAACGTTAATGTATTTTTTAAAATCGAAAGATTAATTAACGAGTTTCTCCATACTATATAGATTAAATAGTAATTTTTTCATTTTATTATTCATAAGGATATTTTTAAATTATATTTAATTTTTTCTTTCTTTGATCATTAAATCATTAACTTAATAAAAATTTTTTACGGGGTAAATCATTAACTTAATAAAAATTTTTTACGGAAAGATCTTAGATTTCGATAGAATTAAATTTCAGAAATAAAAATATTGAGTTTTAAAAATAAATGAATAAATCCGTTAATTATGTTATAATTAAGAGATTCAAAAATAAATTTTTCTAAAATTTAATATTTAAATAATTATAATAATTCCATTTAAAAAAAACATTTATAGTAATTATAAGAAATTCAAAATGACATCTAACTTTTATATAAAGGTCAGAGGTCAATTTATGTATTTGCGCTAATATAAGTATATCACTTAGATCGGAAACATCCTTGATGAATACGTCAGCAGCTCCTTGCACTTCCAATCAAGATGTTCTTACCAGTTTTACTCGGGAGTTGTCGACTCCAACCACCATAAGTCTACCCCTGTCAAGTCCCTCAAGCCTCCTCCCAATTGAAATCCCCACAGAGCCATTGCTACATAAACATAAATAACAAATTATTATATATATATATATATATATCATTTTGGCAAAATACATTGTTTGACTTATAATTTTTAAGTAAAAGTCGGTTGATATTCTGAATTTTTTGAATTAGAAGTATGGAATATAATCCAAATTATATTGTTCTATTGAAACTTAAATTTTGCAAAGTTCTCTGCGTCTAAAATTAGAAAGAAAAATATGCATTTTATATTTTATTTGAATAAAATTGCTAAAGTAAAAATACAAATATAAAAGAGAGAAGAAATATAAGTATATAAGTATATTACACAGAATAACTAGTCTTGGACTGTATGACATACTTAAAACGGGTCTAACTTTTGCTGCCGAAGTCCAATAGAGACTCACGATAGCTTTTCGAAAAGAAATTTCGAGGCACACGACTTTCAAAAGTGTGACAATAGCCATAGGCCTGTCACAAAATTCGATATGAAAATTCTACCGTTTAGGGGATTAATTTTGTATTTTAATTATTTTTTAAATATTTTTTAATTTTACATATTAGGTTTTTTTTTATTATAAATAGCCTCCTTTGGCTATTAGAAACTCCATTTACAATCTTTAAAGAATTTTAATAAGATTGTTCGTCTTTCAGCCTATTTTTTCTCTTATATCGTCTTAACTAAACGATATTGGTTAAAACTTCTGAATGAGTCTAATTAGTCCTTTATCAGATTGTTATCAGAGCAAAGTTTGACCATGGCAGATAACTAAGAGGCGCGACTTAATGCGATTGAGGTATCTTTGGCAGAATTGAGAGAGATGATCAGACAGCTGACCCTGCAATAAGGAATCCACCAACCCGCCGCCGCTGCACACCCCCAGCCAGTCACCAATCCTATGGCCGCCAATCCTATGGTCGCCAATCTTGTGCCTGAAAATCACCAACAAAATTATCACGAAAGTTACAAGATCAAGATAGACCTTCAAAACTTTTCTAGTTCGTTGGATGTGGAATCTATTCTTGATTGGCTAGCAAAGGTTGAACGTTTCTTCGAAGTTATGAACGTGGAAGAGGATTGCAAGATTTTTATTGTGGCCTATAAGTTAAAAAGGGGTGCAGTAGCCTGGTGAAATTCGATTCAAAACGAACGCTATCGGAGGAGGCTGGAATCCATACGAAACTGGGTGTTGATGAAGCAGATGATTGAACAACGGTTCTTGCCTAACGATCATGCTCAAGTTTTGTATAACCGGTATCATGACTGTGTATAAGGGAACTGAAAGGTGGATGAATATACAGAGGAGTTTTTGAGGTTGCAGGCGAGGTGTGAAAACTGTGAGAACGAAGCCCAGCAGGTTGCTCATTATTAGAGGGGCTTGAATCAGGAAATTCGTTGTATGATGGGAGTAGCTGCGATTTTCATTTTGGCAGACACCATCGAGATGGCAAAAAGGGCAGAAGAGTGTATTGATTGGCAGCCATGGCAGCAGTACAACCGAAATTTTAATTATAGAAATTCTGGTTTGACAAGAATGCAACAGTATAGAGGCAATTACAGCGGGCAACCTTCTAAGGTTGTAAATTCTAGCATTCCTCAGAATACTATGGAAGAAAGGAGAGACAGTAAAGGAAAGGCAATCACCATTATAACAGATAAAGGAAGCAGCACCAATCCTTATTAGAAGCCAATGGAAGACATATGTTACCGCTACAGGCAACCTGGTCATCGATCGAATAATTATTCAGAACGTAGAGGAGTTAATACTAATCGTCGACAGATTAATGTGGTTGAATGTGAGGAAGAAGTGGATGACGATGACAGATTTTTTAATACCCAGCTAAATTCCGGCGTCGGAATTCCAATTTTCTGACGGAATCTCCATTGAAAACCGAAATTTCAAAGCTGGAATCTCTCTAGAAGGGTAAAATAAAGTTTTCATAAAATGATTTTTGGTTTTGTGTTAAAAGAAAGAAAAGAGTTTTAAAGGAATCCCCAGGTTCGGCTGCCGAACCTTCAAGTTCGACCGCCGAAGATGGTTTCTCCAGCCACCTATAAGAGGCCTTCAACTCGAAAATAAGGGAGCTTTTTCTCCATTTTCAGGTAGAGGTAAATTCGTACCCTTCCCTTAATGTTCTTACTGAGATTTCTTCAAATTTCTCTAAGAATTCATGAGATTTCTCTTGTTTTTGAAGATTTGAGTTCAAATCTAGAGTTTTAAACCTTGGAGACCTCCGGAGATCATTTTTCCTCATCTCCAAGTTTGGGTGGCTGTCACCTTTGTGTCTCCAAGAGGTAAGTTCAAATCTTTGCTTTTCTTATGTTACTGAAAGTTTTAAAGGGGCTTAAGGGTTGTTAATGCATGTTTTTTGGATTAAACCTAAAGTTTTAGGGTTAGTATTAGTTTTGATGATAAATGTTTTCTTTTGAGTTGTAGATGATGCATGATGGGGATTAGGCAAGTTTTAGATATCCCTTATGTGTGTTGAGTATGTATGGTTGTTTTTGATATGTGTGTGTGAGAATCGAAGCTTTTGGTGGCTATGAGCTTAGGGCAGAATCGGGTTCTGCCTTGCTGGATAATCCAGGTTCGGCCGTCGAAGCAAGTTTCGGGCGCCGAAGCAAGGTTCGGGCGCCGAACCTGCTTGTGGAGGTAGCCTTTTGGCCGCCTAACCTGCCGCCGAAGGTTCCAACCTTCGGATCTGTGTGGTGCTTTAAGCCGCCGAACCTGCCTCCGAAAGTTATTGACTTTCGGATCTCTGAAGGGTTTAGGTTGCCAAACTTGCCCCCGAAAGTTAGTGACTTTCAAATCTGTGAGGGACCTTCGGCCGTCGAACTTGTCGCCAAAAGTCCCCTGCCCAGCCTTCTTCTGCTTGTTGTCTATGTATGTTCTGTTATGTTTTTAGGGGTTTGTTGGGGAGTTGCTAGAGTTTTGTAAAAGTTATGTCTAGTCCCTCATTTGAGTCATCTATGATCGGTCTTGGGAGACCGTAGAGGCCTGCAGTGAGATAACTGCTTCAGTTTTAGGTGAGCATCAGCCAGAGGAGAGTAGAATTGAACTGACCTGTTATTTTAAAGAAATTAAACTTCTTAAGCATGCTCATGCATCACGAATGCCATGTATATATATTAGGTTGTTTGCATTAGAAATCACGAATATGATGCATTGCATAATTTACTGTTGATGTGGATGGATGTTGGATGATCCACTAGCCATCGAGTATGATATGTTATGATGGATATGTAAAGACCAAGGCTGCCCATTCTATGCCCCTGGCACTATGTAAGGGAAAGACCAGGGTTGCCCATTCTACGCTTTTGGCATTATGGATATATTATGATATGTTCAAGAGGAAGTCCTGAGGAGCACCCGTCGTGGGCCGGGCACTATTGGAATTTGTAGAGGGTTACTGGTGACAAATCCATCTTGATATGAATTGTTTGTGTTCTGACGCATTTCATTCGATCATATGTTTATTAAACTATTTTTAGGTTCTGCTCACTAGGCTCTTGTAGCTTATCCCTTTCCCCTAACTCCAGGTTTGCAGGGTCAGAGTTAGTTCGGGGAAGTCAACTGAGTTGCTGGTATAGCTTTTTGTAATAGCATAGATATGAACATGTATTATTTTATGGTTTTTTAAGTGTGCTTTGCCTTAGTTTTTATCCTTGTAATCCATATTTACATGATTCTTATGTAAAAGTTTTAATTATGGGTTATGTGTTAACTAAGCTTGAGGCATGTGATGTTTACTATACTGGAGCATTTGATGAGGGCTCTAGTATGAGTTTATATTTTCAGTTTAATACATGCACCGGTCAAGCTTTGGTTCATGGAATATTTATATTTTTGTCATATTGTGTGATCATATATGGAATTTTATTAGGTACAACAGGAAGTATAGTGGGCTTGCTACGGGCTCTGGCGACCTTAAGTCGATCTGAACCCTAGCGCCGGTAGCGGTCCAGTTTCTGAGTCGTTACAGAGTGGTATCAGAGCCCTAGGTTCATATGGTCGGACATAGAGTGTTGGGCTCATAGATGTTATAGAGGGCAAGCACATTAGGAAAAATCATGTCCACTAGGATAGGATGTAGCGTCCTGTCTTGATGAAAGTATGATGATGCGTGATGCCATGATTGTATGCATGTGCATTCTTGTTATGTTATGTATGGTGTGAGTTCATGTGTATCCATATGAACCATGTGGTGCTAATGTCTATATGATGAATGTTGCTTTCAGAAGACAAGATGCGAGGCTCACGTCGATCTGCACGGTTGACTGGAGTTCCACCTGAAAATGAGGATATGAATGCCCTTCCTCCTACTGCTCCGTCAAGAGCACGATCGAGTAGGACCAACAGAGGTGAAACGTCAAGGGACCCTAGAAGGTCCTTTGATGTAAACAGAAAAAGAACATATCCGGGAAGGATGTCTGCAAATATCAGGGAAACAGTAGGAGATGATCAAAGGAGAGATGGAAGTCTGGGGGTGAGTTTTGGAGGAAAGGGTATGGGAGAATCTGAAGGAGGCGCCCAGGCCTCGGGATTTGCCGATCCACCTCAGTACCAACCTTACCCATAGGGACCCGGATATCCGATGGGAGGCACATCAGATTACTCTAGCTATCACTCGTACCCCTCACATATGCCCTATCCTCCCTACTACCCACTATATCCACTTTACCCTATGTTTTCACCTTCATTTTATTACCAGAATCCAGCAAACCCTAATCCAGGGAGTGCTGCACTACCTCCTCCCCCAGCAGAGCCAGTAATTCCTGAAGCTCAACCACCCAAACCTAACCCATCAGCAGGGAGCAAAGTCAAAATGACAAATTACCTGAAGTTGGATGCTCCAAAGTATAAAGAGAGGGATGACCCGTTTGAATACATCAAAGCAGTGAAGATGATAGCTGATGAGTTAGGGGCCAGTGACAGCAGAGCCATTCAGATGGCAGGGTTCACTCTAAAGTGCAAGAAGGCAAAGGAGTGGTTCAAGAATTATATGGACCCAAAACTGCACGGCTTATCTTGGGAACAGTTTGCTAATGAGTTTGTAGGATGGGCCTTTCCAGACAGTTCGAGGGAATTGAAGGTAATATAGTTTGAGCAGTTGAGGCAGATGGAAGATATGAGTGTGGACGAATATATAGATAAATTTCTAGAATTGCTTCAGTTTGTGGGTCAAACTTATGATACTGACCAGAAGAAGGCTAAGAGGTATACCATGAGACTCCACTCTAGATATTCCTCCTTGATCTTAGCAGCAGAGAGAGAGAGAGTTTCCACACTATAGTGGATGCAGCCAGAAAAATGGAGGCTAGTACTATCATTTAGGGAACAGTAAAGCAACAGGTGGCACATTCCTCGGGTTTCAAAATCTTGAGTACAGGAAGATTTGATCTCTCTTCTCTGAGTGCAGCAGCCATGGGAAGTAAAAAATGGAATAGATCCACTAAAAAGACAAAGAAGAACAAGTTCTGGAACATATTGAGGTCTGGTCTGGGAATGGGTAGTAGTTCAAGCTCTGGTTCAGACAGCTTTGGATGTGTGAGGTGCGGTAAGCCGCACAAAGGGCTTTTTTGGTTGGGGACTACAGCTTGTTACAGATGTAGACAAGAGGGGCACATGGCACGTGAGTGTCCCAATGCAACTAGGATGACACAGTCCCAACAGACGAATTTTGGCAGCGTAGCTCAACCAGCAGCTTTAGCCACATCTCAGGGCAGAGGGCGAGGTCAAGGGAGAGGGACAGTCTCTTCTTCAGCAGGTTTTCAAGGCGAAGGTCCTTCAGCTCCAGCACGGATCTTCACCATGATACAGCAGGAGGCCAACACATCAAACACAGTGGTATCAAGTAAACTCACTATTGGGTGTTCTGATGTGTATGCTCTTATGGATCCTAGCGCCTCTCATTCTTTTGTTTCTCTGAGAGTCGTAGATAGTTTGAATTTGATAGCTTCCAGGCTAGAGTGTCCTCTTTGGGTCAATGGGCCCAAATGTGATCCATCTGTGGCAGAGATAGTCTGCCGGTTTAGCCCAATTATAGTTGACGATAGGTGCCTTCCAGCCGACCTTGTAATTCTAGATTTGACTGATTTTGACGTCATTCTAGGGATGGATTGGCTCTCTACTCATGGTGCTACCTTGGACTGCAGAGACAAGGTGTAATACCCGGCGAGTCCCCGGTATCGGAATTCCTACGTTCCGGCGGATTTTCCGTTGGAAGTCGGGATTCGTGGATGTCGGAGCTTGCCCTAAGGGTATAAGAAAGGTTTTTAAGATGTTGTAAGTGTTTTATCATGTTTGCATGTTTTGAGTTAAGAAAATTGAGTTTTGAAATGAAAAGGCCAAGGGGACAAAAGCCAGGTTCGGCCACCGAAGGTGAAGTTCGGCCGCCGAAAGTTGCATGGTTTCGCATGCACGTTAGGCCGCCGAAGGAAGAGTCGGTTGGCCACTACAAAAGCCCCTTTTGCCCGAGACTTGAGTGTTAAACACTCTGTTTTTGGGTCAAAGGTAGGTTTAAGCTCTCCTTGGTGTGATTTCTCATGTTTTCCTCAAATCTTGCATGTTTTAACTTGATTTGAGCTTTGTTTTAGAGATTTGAGCAAAAGGAAGCAAAGTTGAGCACTTGGAGAGTTTGATTGAGTTTTTCCCCATCTCCAAGCTTGGATCATCACTCCTCTAGTTCTGCAAGAGGTAAGCATGGATCCTCACCTCCCCTTATGTTTAAAGCAAGTTTTAGAAGTTTTGGAGAGGTTTATGGCATGTTTTGGGGTATAAGCATGAGTTTGAGCATATGTTGCTCATATGCGTTTTGTTGTGGTTTTTGGGGCTTGAACTAGTTTTTAGGCCTCTATATGCTTGAGTTATGTTATATGTTAGTTGAGAAGTGTTGGTATGCATGTTATGGGTGTTTGCTAGGAGTTTGGAGGCTGAGAGCATGAGTTGTACTCGGATTCTGCCTTTCTGGAGAATCCAGGTTCGGCCGCCGAAGCAAGGTTCGGCCGCCGAACCCCTTGTGGAGGCAGTTTCGGCTGCCAAACCTTGCCCCCGAAAGCTAGGCTTTTGGGTGAGAAAGAGACTTTCGGCCGCCGAAAGAGGGAGTTCGGCCGCCGAAAGTGCATGAGTTTCGTCTCTGGATGAGACTTTCGGCCGCCGAAGGTGCCGCCGAACATGCATGAGTTTCGTCTCTGGAGGGAGGTTTCGGCCGCCGAACCAGCCGCCGAAAGTGCCCAGTCCAGCCTTCTTTTGCCCATTTTTCCATGCATGCCTATGATGTTTTAGAGGGGTTTTGGGGAGATAGTAAGAGTTATGTTTAAGTAAGTTTGGTCCTCATTTGAGTCCACCTGTGTAGGTACGGACCCGAGAGACCAAGGAGGCCCACAGAGTTAGAGTTACAGAGACTGCTCAGCAGTTGACAGAGGTGAGTGGAACAGAACTTTATTTTGAAAGTTAAGAACTGTTTTAGCATGATTCATGCATCATTAATGCCATGTTTATGTAGGATGTTTTGCATTAGTATACACCAAGTTGATGCATTGCATTATTACTTGTATATGTGGATTGGACCGAGGCGATCTCAATAGCCCATAAGTCTGTCATTCTTGTATGACCTGTGTGAGCTCCTTTGGGGCCGGGCATTTACCTTGGATGAGTCCTGTGTGAGCCCTTATAGGGTCGGGCACCATGAGTAGTTAGTGAAAGACCTGTGTGAGCTCCTTTGGGGGCGGGCACTGACAGAGGGAGTTTTGAGATCATGTCCAATCCGAGATGTGAAATGTTTGTGCAGTGATGCATCATATGATAGCATGTTTTAAATGTGATGTTTTTATAGATTCCGCTCACTGGGCTTTAGTAGCTCATCCCTCTCCCTAACCCCATTTTACAGGGCCTCAGAGAAGAGAAAGAGAAAGAGATAGCAAGGGTAAAAGGCATATGTAATAGTATAGAGTAGTGGACATGATAATGATGTACAGTACAGAGTTTATGTAATGTAGAGAAATGATGTAATAGTAAGTTATGTACTGAGTTATAGAATTGTGCTTGGCCCTAGTGCTTGTTATTCCTTTATACATGATCCTTTTATGTTATATATGTTTGAGATAATGTTGTTATGAGAGCTAGGCTTGGTGCATGGTAGTATCTCTATCTCTGTAGTTACTGTATGGTACCATAGCAGGTATCACTCTTCGAGTGCATACAGACAGAGCATGCATAGTCCAGGCTTAGTTGATGAGAAAAGTTTCAGTGTTACAGAAAGTCAAACAGTAACAGTTTTACGCTTAAGTTTGATCATGTATGGGATTTATCAGGTACACAGAGTTGATAGTAGGCTTACTACGGGTCCCGGCGGCCTTAAGCCGATCTGGATCCTAGTGCCGGTGATGGTCCGGTAAGCGGGCTGTTACAGATTGGTATCAGAGCATAGGGCCTCTAGAGTACGGTGTGCTGAGCTAAGATGCTCAGGGATTAGAGATATCTCACATCGGAAAGAGGTTGTTTTAGAGGGCAAGCACAATAGGAAGATCATGTCCACTAGGATAGGATGTTGAGTCCTGTCTTGATGTGTTATGCCATGATTTTATGCATGTGCATTTAATGATATGCTATGATATGTTATGTTATGAGTTGCAGGTTCATGTTGTTACATGGATCCTATGATGCTAAAGTTTATGTTATGTTTTCAGAAGCTAAGATGAGAGGCACCCGTCGATCCGCTAGATTGACTGGAGCTCCGCCCGAGAATGAGGGTATGGAAGGGCGTCCCCCTGCTTTGCCAAGAGCTATGTCCCAAAGGGCAGGCAGAGAAAGATCATCAAGGGACCCTAGAAGGTCTTTTGATGAAAGCAGGAGGGAGACAGAACAGAGAAGAAGATCTAGTGATACAAGGGAAGAGATGGATGTGGATCCAAGAAGGGATGGAGGGTTAGGTGTTGGCACTATGGAGGAGGATGTGGGATCATCACAGGGAGGCGGTCAGGCCTCGGGGTATGGTTATCCACCCCACTATCAGCCCTACCCACAGGGCCCAGGATATTCGATGGGAGGTACATCGGATTATCCGAGTTTTCACCCATATTCCACATATATGCCTTATCCACCGTATTACCCCCCATATCCATCATATCCCATGTATCCACCCTCACCTTTTTACCCCAGTCCAGCATACTCTACACCAGAAAGTTCTGCACCTCCCCCACCACCACCAGTGGTACAACCAGAAGCCCCAGTTATCCAAACACCTCAACCTGGCCCATCTGTGAGGAGCAAGGTAAAGATGACTGATTACCTAAAGTTAGATGCTCCTAAGTATCAATCAGGAGATGATCCGTTTGAGTACATTAAAGCAGTCAAGATGCTAGCAGATGAGCTAGGGGCAGATGATACCAGAGCCATTCAGATGGCAGGGTTCACTTTAAAATGTAAGAAGGCGAAGGAATGGTTTGGCGTCTATGTGGACCCTAGGTTGGATAACATGTCTTGGGAGGAGTTTGCTAATGAGTTTGCCGGATGGGCATTTCCAGATAGTTCGAAAGAGCTAAAGATGATAGAGTTTGAGCAGCTCAAGCAGACAGAGGATATGAGTATTGATGAGTTTACTGACAGGTTTCTGGAGTTGCTGCGGTATGCAGGACAGGCCTATGATACGGAACAGAAAAAGGCCAGGAGGTATGCTATGAAACTGCATTCCAGGTATTCCTCTTTGATCCATGCAGCCGAGAGGGAGAGTTTCCACACCGTGGTGGATTTAGCACGAAGAATGGAGGCTAGCGCCATTATACAGGGTACAGTGAAACAGCAGCCGGCACAGTCTTCTGGTTCTAAGACCCCAGGTAGGGGTAAGTCAGATCCCTCTTCACAGGGTGCAGCAACTTCCAGTGGTAAGAAGTGGAGTGGTTCCACGCAGAAGTCGAAGAAGAATAAGTTCTGGAATAAGATTAAAGCAGGTCTGGGATTAGGCAGTGGCATGAGTTCAGGTTCAGAGGTTCCAGTGTGTAGTAGGTGCGGGAAAGCGCACAGAGGAGTTTGTCGCTTTGGGATTACAGGATGTTACAGGTGTGGCCAGGAGGGACACATGGCTCGTGAGTGCCCTCAGGCATCTTTCACGGCACCATCCCATCAGACAGCTCCAGCTAGCATGCCACAGCCACCAGTTTCAGGTATGACGCAGGGCAGAGGCAGAGGGAGAGGGTCAGCCTCTTCATCTGCGGGTCCCCGAGGTGGAGGTCCGTCAGCTCCGGCGCGGATTTTCACGATGACACAGCAGGAGGCAAACACTTCTAACACCGTGGTGTCAGGTAATCTCCTCATTGGGTGTTCTGAGGTGTATACTTTGTTAGACCCTGGTGCTTCGCATTCCTTTGTTGCTCCCAGAGCCATAGAGAGAGTGGGTTTGATGACGTCTGGGTTAGAGTGTCCCCTATGGGTTAGTGGCCCTAAATGTGATCCATCGTTGGCAGAGACAGTCTGTCAACATAGTCCAGTATTTATAGATGGTAGATGCCTTCCAGCTGACCTTGTGGTTCTAGAGTTGACAGATTTTGACGTCATTCTAGGGATGGATTGGCTATCTGCATATGGTGCTACCTTGGACTGCAGAGACAAGGTAGTTAAGTTCAGAGATGAGGATGGATCTGAGTTTGTCTTCAGAGGAGACAGGAGGGGCACGCCTAGAGGTCTGATATCAGCCCTACAGGCTCGTAGGTTGCTCAGGAGGGGATGTCAGGGGTATCTAGCTCATGTGAGAGAGCTAGACAGTCAGGTTAGGGACCCCAGTTCAGTGCCCGTGGTCAGAGAGTTCCCAGATGTGTTTCCAGATGAGCTTCCAGGACTACCACCTGATAGGGAAATAGAGTTCGAGATCGAGTTAGTGCATGGTACCAGACCGATCTCTATTCCTCCCTACAGGATGGCACCAGCAGAGCTTAAGGAGTTGAAAGAGCAGCTACAGGAGTTGGTAGATAAGGGTTTCATCCGTCCAAGTACCTCACCCTGGGGTGCTCCAGTGTTGTTTGTCAAGAAAAAGGATGGATCCCTTAGACTTTGTATCGACTACAGGCAGTTGAACAAAGTCACTACCAAGAATAAGTATCCTCTACCCAGGATCGATGATCTATTCGACCAGCTAGCAGGAGCAGGTTGTTTTTCTAAGATAGATCTGAGATCGGGCTATCATCAGCTGAGAATCAGGGAAGAGGATGTACCTAAGACAGCTTTCAGGACCAGATATGGGCATTATGAGTTCTTAGTGATGCCGTTCGGGTTGACTAACGCCCCTGCAGCATTCATAAGGTAGTTAGGTTCAGAGAACAAGATGGATCGGACGTCATCTTCCGAGGAGACAGGACAGGTATGCTTAGAGGTTTGATATCTACCCTGCAGGCTCATAGATTGCTTAGGAGGGGTTGTCAGGGGTTTCTTGCTCATGTCAGAGAGTTTAATAGTCAGGTTAGGGAACCAGCTTCAGTTCCCATGGTTAGAGAGTTTCTTGACATTTTCCCAGATCAGCTACTAGGTTTACCACCTGCTAGGAAAATAGAGTTTGAAATTGAAGTAATACCAGGAATCAGACCCATCTCTATTCCTCCCTACAGGATGGCACCTGCCGAGTTGAAAGAGCTAAAGGAACAGTTGCAAGAATTGGTAGATAAGGGTTTCATCCAACCTAGTACCTCACCCTGGGGTGCTCCGATTTTGTTCGTGAAAAAGAAGGATGGATCCCTAAGAATTTGTATTGACTACAGGCAGTTGAACAAAATCACTACCAAGAATAAGTATCTGTTACCCAGGATCGATGATCTGTTTGACCAGCTAGCAGGAGCCGATTATTTTTCCAAGATAGATTTGAGATCCGAGTACCATCAGCTGAGAGTAAGAGAAGAAGATGTGTCTAAGACAGCCTTCAGGACCAGATATAGGCATTATGAGTTCCAAGTGATGCCGTTTGGGCTAACCAATGCCCCTACAGCATTCATGGATCTCATGAACAGATTTTTCAGACAGTTTCTGGATCACTTTGTTATTGTTTTCATTGATGATATCTTGGTGTATTCCAGAAACGCAGAGGAGCATGCCCATCATCTGAGGAGAGTGTTGCGGACCTTGAGAGAACATGGCTTGTATGCCAAGTTCTCTAAATGTGAGTTCTGGTTGAGGAGCATCTCTTTCTTGTGGCATATAGTATCAGAAAAAGGAATCTGTAACAGCCCGGAAACCGGTACCCTGCCGTAACGGCTCCAAACTGTTTGGCGCTAGGATCCAGATCGGCTTAAGGCCGCCGGGACCCGTAGCAAGCCACCAAACATGCTAAACCTCGGGTCTAATCCCATACATGATCAAACTTTTCGTGAAAACTTAAACTTTTCATACTAATCTTTAAAACTTGTTTTACCTAACTTGGCTTGATCTATGCGCGAGGACATAGAACCTCATACCCGATGGGTCATCAAGCTAACCTTAAAACCACGTCCGCTTGGGTCAAGGGGATTGAAACCCTTTCTTCCCTCACGGCCGTTCAAACTCATAGCATAAAACAATTCACATCATAAAAACCTTTCATAAAACGTTTTAGAATGATCATGCATAAACCAAGGGATTCAACCAAACACTAGGGCAAAGCACTACTCTATCCATTCATGACATTCACATGACATTACTAAGCTTTTCTTAACTGTACTCTATCTCTTTTCAACATAGTTCTTTATATACATCATAACTTTCTCCTTACAATCATGTCCACTAACTAAACTAGTCAAGCATACAAAACAAAGCATAACATCTCTTTATATCCATAAACATATACATACCACTATAACAAAACTAAGCTAAGCTATTACAACCAAGCCCATGCTTATACTCTGATACTTCCCATAGATCACTCTGACTTGACTTTAGCCCTGCAAAACTGGGATTAGGGGAAAGGGATGAGCTAAAAAGCCCAGTGAGTAGAAACAGAGAAAACAGTTCATTAATTACATGCTCTCATGAAATGCGTCATATCACAAAGAAATCACATAACCTGGTCCGTCTCGGGGCTCATGCAGATAAATATTCCCCACGGATTGTTTTTGAGAGTTCCTTTTTGCTAGCATCCTTTACTCTCAAGGATCGGACATGACCTCAAAATTCCCTCTGTCGGTGCCCGGCTCCCCCAAAGGAGCTCACACAGGACTTTCACATACATGACAGGGTACCTAGTCCACAGAGAGCGCACAGTGACTTTCCTATATGTACTTGTCCGGCTCTCAAAGGACGTACCCAAGACTCAATGACAGATATGGGCTATTGAAGTCGCCTTGGTCCAAACCTTTCCTCCATCAACATCAAATAATGCAATGCGCCACCTTCGTGAACTAGTGCAAACAACCTACTACATATAATCATGATGCATGGACATGCTTTAGGCATTTAATTTTGTATATAAAAGATTAAGTTTAGTTCTACTCACCTCTGTAGCCGACGCTGACTGACTCGGCAACAGCTACCACTGATGGCCTCCTCGGTCCCTCGGGTCCGGTCCTACACAGGTGGACTCGAATGAGGTGCCAAACACACTCTAACAACTCATAAGCATACCCCCTAAAACCCCTCTAAACATCACTTAAACATACATAGAAAACACCCAAGAAACGGCTGGACAGGGCACTTTCGGCGGCACCTTCGGCGGCCAAAAGTCCCTTCCAGAGACGAAACTCGGGTAAGTTCGGCGGCAGGTTCGGCGGCCGAAACCCCTGGACAGAAACGAAAGTCCCTCCTTCGGGGGCACGTTCGGCAGCCGAAAGGCTGCCTCCCATGCAGGTTCGGCGGCCGAAACTCCTTTCGGCGGCCGAACCTAGTCCCTTCTGGACGACAGGTCCGATTCTGCCTCGCCACAAACCAACTCAAAAACAACCCAAAACCTCACATACTCTTTCCCCATCATGCATACACTCTCCCACAAGTATAAACTAGCTTAAAACTTCTTCATAACATCACATAAACATACATGTGCATAAAAACCCACATAAAGCCTAACATGCACATCTACCCATACTCAACCATTAAAACCTTCATAAAACTTTATAAAAACACTAGGAAGGCAAAGATCTACACTTACCTCTTGAAGATCAAGGGTTGTGTGATCTCTAACTCGGAGGTGTGGAGAATCCAAGCTCCAAAAGCTCCAAGCTCCCAAAACTTCGATCTAAGCTTTAAAACTCTTCAAAACCACCATGGAACTCATGAAAACATGAAGGAGATGAAGAAAGAACATGAAAACGGCCAAGGGAGGACAAAAACTCACCTGAGCTCGAGAATGGGGAGAAAACTCGCCCATTTCCGATCTGAGGGCTCTTTATAGGTGGCCTGGTTGAAGACCTTCGGCGGCCTAACGTGCCCCCTAAACTCATGCATGTTCGGCGGCCGAACCTTGGCTCGTTCAAACAAGACTTTCGGAGGCCAAAGGCGCTCCCGAAGCCTTTCCATGTTCGGCGGCCGAACTTCACTTTCGGCGGCCGAACCTGGCAAACGCCTCCTTGGTCTTTTCTTTCCAAAACTCATTTCCTTTCCATTTAAAACCATGAAATCAATAAAAACATTTTAGAAAAACACATTTTACCCCTCTAGAAGCCTCTGGCATCTTCAGAAATTCCAAATTCCAACGGAGATTCCGCCGGAAGGTAGAGATTCCGATGCCGGAATCTAGTCGGGTATTACATTCTTCCCCCCTTTAAGAACATTCGTCCCCAAATGTTCCACAAACAAACAGGCATCTCAAAACATAGCATCAACATACATAACATGCAAGCAACAAGCAAGCAAAACTTAAAAACCTCTCTCCTAAAAGAGAGACACAGGTACTGCTGGAGTAAAAACTCCCGGTTCTTCTAGGCACGCTTTTCCCAAAAGAAACACCTTAACAGTACCCCAACCTTCTCCTGAACTCCACACGCTTCCACTGCGCTACTCTGATCCTTACTCTTCTCTTCATCTTCACTAACTGGCTCCTTCTCACTGCTAACCCAAAACTAACTCTAACTCTCACAGGTAGTACCCGAATTTCAGATCTATCTTGGAAAACAAACAGCCTCTGCTAGCTGTCCCAATAGATCATCCATCCTGCATGGGAATACCTGCCCTTGATAGTGACCTTGTCAACTGCTTACAGTCGTTACAAAGTCTCAGGGATCTATCCTTCTTTTCCCACCACCACACTGGAACAGTCCAGGGTGAGGTACTAGGTCGGATAAAACCCCTTGTCTACCAAGTCTCGCCTCTACTCGGACTACTACCTCTCTCTACGCAGGCGCCATCCTGTAGGGAAGGAAAGAAATGGTTCTGGTTCCAGACACCACTCCTACTCCAAACTCTAACTCCCTGACAGGTGGTAAACCTGACAACTAGCCTGGGAAAACAACTAAGAACTCTCTCGAACAACTAACACTGAGGCTGGTTCCCTGACCTGACTGCTAAACTCTCAAACAAGAGCTAGAACCCTCTGACAACCCCTCCTATGTACCCTACGAACCTAACAGGCTGACGACAAACCTCGAGGCATCCCTACTGTGTTCCCTCAGAAGACTACCTCTGATCCATCCTATCCTCTGAACTTGACTACCTTGTCTTTACAGACCAAGATAGCACCATGAGCAGTAAAACCTAGTCCAACCCTAAACTGACGTCCAGACAGTCAAGTCTAGGACCTCAAAGTTGGGTGGAAGGCATCTACCCTCAACTGACACAGAACTGGACCGGCAGACTGACTCTGCCACAGATGGATTACACTCGGGTCCACTAACCCAAAGAGAACACTCTAGCCCAGAAGCTATCAACTCAACCTCTCAACGGCTCCTAGAGAAACTAAAGAAAGAGAAAAACACCAGGGTTTACAAAACATACACATCAGAACTTTCAAAAGTGAGCGTACCTGACACCACCATGTTCGATGTGTCTGCCTCCTGCTGAGCTTGGGTGAAGATCCGAGCTGAAGCTGACGGACCTTCTCCACGGAAACCTGAGGAATGAGGGGCTGACCCTCTTCCTCTGCCTCGACCACCAACCTGAAACATGGTTGGAGCTACTGGCTGAGCTATTCTACCTGGAGCTGCTGGCTGGGACGGAGCCAACCTGGGCGCAGTGGGACACTCACGTGCTATGTGCCCCTCCTGTCCGCACCTGTAACAAGCTGTAGTCCCCACCCGACAGACTCCTTTGTGTGGCCTTCCACACCTCATGCATCTTGAACTGCCTGAGCCAGAGCTCGAACCACCAAAACCCAAACCAGCCTTCAACCGACTCCACAACTTCTTCTTCTTCCCCCTCAGGGTTCTGCCCCACTTCTTCCCTCATACTAGCTGACATCCTTCTTGGAGCCATTCCTTCTCTGCTTACATCAAAAGACCTTCCAGGGTCCCTTGATGTTCACTTTCGGCGGCCGAACCTGGCAAACGCCTCCTTGGTCTTTTCTTTCCAAAACTCATTTCCTTTCCATTTAAAACCATGAAATCAGTAAAAACATTTTAGAAAAACACATTTTACCCCTCTAGAAGCCTCTGGCATCTTCAGAAATTCCAGATTCCAACGGAGATTCCGCCGGAAGGTAGAGATTCCGATGCCGGAATCTAGCCGGGTATTACAGAATCGAGGTCTACCCTAAGAAAGTAGAAGCTGTAGCTAACTAGAGCAGACCCACAACAGTGACAAAAATAAAAAGCTTTTTGGGTTTGGCAGGTTACTACAGGAGATTCGTACAGGATTTCTCCAAAATAGCTGCTCCTATGACCAGGTTGACCAAGAAGAATCAGAATTTTGTCTGGTCAGATCAGTGTGAGGAAAGTTTTGAAGATTTAAAGAGAAGACTGACGTTAGCACCAGTGTTAGCTCTGCCTACAAGTAATGAGGATTTCACAGTATTTTGTGTTGCATCCCGAGTTGGACTAGGTTGTGTGTTGATGCAGAAGGAAAGGGTAATTGCTTATGCTTCTAGACAATTGAAGAAGCACGAGTTAAATTATCCTACACACGATCTAGAGATGGCAGCTATGATCTTTGCACTCAAGATGTGGAGGCATTACCTGTATGGGGTAAAATGTGAGATCTTTACAGATCATAAGAGTTTGCGATACATCTTGAGTCAGAAAGCTGGAGAAATCTGATGTGCCTCCCATCGGATACCCTGAACCCTGTGGGAAGGGTGGATAATGGGGTGGAAAACCATACCCCGAGGCCTGAACGCCTCCCTGAGTTTCCCCTGTCCCTTCTTCCTCCATGCTCACATCCAGGTTCCCATCCCTCCTCTGATTCTCTTCCATAACCTCCCTCACATCTGAAGAACTTCCTCCTCTATCTGTCCCCCTTCTGCTAGCATCAAAAGACCTTCTAGGGTCCCTTGACACTCTTTCTCTGTTGGCTCTACAAGACATTGCCCTAGGCAATGTGGGAGGACGGGCGCTCGTGCCCTCATCCTCAGGTGGCACTCCAGTCAATCTTGCCGATCGACGAGTTCCCCTCATCCTATTTTCTGAAAAACAGTACACATCATACAAACATTAGCATCATATGGTTCATGTGGGCACACATGAACCCTCATCACATACATCACGTAGCATAGCATATCATTAGTGCACATGCACAAAGTCATGGCAATTCACATCATCATGTAAGACAGGACTCCACATCCTATCCTAGTGGACATGACCTTTCCTATTGTGCTTGACCTTCTATAACCTCTATGAGCCCGACACTCTAGGTCCGACCATATGAACCTAGGGCTCTGATACCATTCTGTAACGACCCGAAAATCGGACAGCTACCGGCGCTAGGATCCGGGTCGACTTAAGGCCGCCGGGACCCGTAGCAAGCCAAACATACATCCTGGAAACCTGTTTAATCCCATACATGATCAAGAAAATACATAAAAATTCAAAACCTTTCTTTCAAACATCCAACTCAACCTGAACATATACTGTACATAGTCATAATCATAATTATGATCCCTCTGTGGGACCTCAACAATGCCTCAATGGGCAAATACATCATGAGATGAGTTGGCTTCCATAACATTATAAAACATTTTGATCATGTAATAAAAGGGATACCTCAATACATAATGTCAAGCACAATATCTAATCCTCAATATCATTACACATAACATAACTATAATATACTGAAATCTCTTACATTACATCATAATACAACTGTCATGTCCACAACTAACTATTACATACACACTTCATATCTCTGGCTAACCTCCTGGTCTACCCTGTACCTGCACATCTGGGGTTAGGGGAGAGGGGTGAGCTACAAAGCCCAGTGAGCAGAATAGAGAAAACATATATTAAAATTTCATGCCATTATGTAATGCAACACATCACATCAAATCACATCTCGGATGGTATTGTCACCAATAGTCCTCTACATAGTCCAACTGTGCCGGGACGTAGAATGGGTACAACCGGTCTTTCCCTTAACATAACATATCATACAGTCCAACTGTGCCAGGGACGTAGAATGGGTACAACCTGGACTTCCTCTTACATCGTGCCAGGGACGTAGAATGGGTACAACCTGGACTTCCATACCATATCATGCCATAACATCATCATATCATATGAGGACTAAAGGATCATCCAATGACCAATCCACATCAACATCATAAATGCAATGCAACATATTCGTGAATACTAATGCAAGCAACCTACTATATCTCATGGCATTCATGATGCATGGATCATGCTCAAAATTTATATTTCATTCATTTTAAAACTTAAGGTTTATTCCACTCACCTCTGGCTAGCTCTGACAAACTCTGTAGCAGCTGGCTCACTGCTGGGGTCCTCGGTTCCTCGGGTCCGAACCTACACGGGTGGACTCCAATGAGGGACCAAACATACATAAACATAGCTCTAATATACTCCCCAAAAACCCCCTTAAAACATCATGAAATCATCACATAAAAACATGCAAGAAATGGCTGAACAGGGCACTTTCGGCGGCAGGTTCGGCGGCCGAAAGTCCCTCCAGAGCCGAAAGTCAGGCAGGTTCAGCGGCACCTTCGGCGGCCGAAACTCCCAGACAGAGGCGAAACTCATGCATGTTCGGCGGCACCTTCGGCGGCCGAAAGTCCCAGACAGAGACGAAAGTCTCTTTTCGGGGGCAACTTCGGCAGCCGAAAGGCCTGCCTCCCCAGCCATGTTCGGCGGCCGAAAGCTCCTTCGGCTGCCAAACCTGGTTTCTGCCAAAGGGCAGAAACTTGGCTCCCTTATGCATTTTTGCCTCCAAACTCACCAATCATGCATAAACTTGTTCTAAAACATGCATACATACCATATATCACACCTAGGGGTCTCAAACTATCAAATACCCCAACTACAACACTCCCACTACACACAATCAACATACATTGTTCAAATCATCAACAAAACCCATAAACTCAACTTAAAACCTAACATGCATTTCTACCCATAAAACAACTTAAAACTTACTTAAAACACATAAGGAGCTTAAGATCGGCTCTTACCTCTTGAAGATCGAGAGGGAGACGACCTAAACTTGGAGATCCACGAAAATGAGCTCCTGAGTTCCCAAAGCTCCAAAACTTGTTTCAAAAGTTCAAAACCTTCAATGCAAGCTTAAAACTCAAGAAAAATGGTGGGGATTTGAAGGAAGAACACTAGATTTGGAAGAGGGAGGTCGGAAGCTAGCTGTGGCCGAAAATGGGAGAAAGCTCGCCCATTTCGGCTAAGTGACCCTTTTATAGTGGCTGGCCAAGCCACGTTCGGGGGCCGAACTTGCCTCCGCATGTATGCCATGTTCGGCGGCCGAACTTGACTTTCGGCGGCCGAACCTGAACTTCCCTCGCTCATGCTTTCGGGGGCCTAACGTGCCTCCAAAACGCATGTATGTTTGGCGGCCGAACTTGACTTTCGGCGGCCGAACCTGGGTTTTCCTCCAAAGACTTTTCATGCAAAAACTCATTTAATTTTCATGCTTAAAACCATGAAATACCTTAAAACATTTTATGAAAACATGTTTCTACCCTACTAGAGGCTTCCGACATCCGAGATTCCACTGGACGGTAGGAATTCCGATACCGGAGTCTAGCCGGGTATTACAGAAGGTGACACCTATGTTTCTGGAGCAAGTGGCACAGAAAAAGCACGAGGACCCCGAGTTGGTGAAAATAGAGAGAGCTATTCAGAAAGGCAAGAATGGTGATTTTCGATTCGAAAATAAAGGGATTCTCCGTTATGGGAATAGATTATGTGTACCAGATGACATAGACTTGAAAGGAGACATTATGAGAGAGGTTCATAATACTAAGTACAGTGTTCACCCTGGAGCCACCAAAATGTATTAGGATCTGAAGAGAGTTTATTGGTGGCCATCTATGAAGAAGGAAGTGGCGCAGTTTGTGTCCACTTGTGAGGTATGTCAAAGGGTGAAGTTAGAATATCAGAAGCTAGCTAGGATGCTCAACCCACTATCGATTCCTGAGTGGAAATGGGAAAATGTGGCGATGGATTTCGTGGTGGGGTTACCAGCAACGTCCAACAGACATGACTCTATATGGATAATAGTGGACAAATTGACCAAATCTGCTTACTTTATTCCTGTCAGGAGCGGTTACTCTATGGACAAGTTGGCGCAAATTTACGTGGAAGAAATTATTAGGCTGCATGGGGCTCCAGTTTCTATAGTGTCAGATAGGAGACCCCAGTTTACCTCCAGGTTATGGCGGAGTCTGCAAAATGCCATGGGCACAAGGCTAGACTTTAGCACTGCTTTCCATCCACAGACTGACAGACAATCGAAAAGGACCGTCCAAACTATAGAACACATGCTAAGGATGTGTGTGCTAGACTTTGGTGGTTCTTGGAGGCAACATTTACCATTGGTAGAGTTTGTCTATAATAACAGTTATCATACTAGCATTGGGATGGCTCCTTATGAAGCTCTATATGAGAGGAAGTGCAGGCCACCTGTCTGTTGGGAAGAAGTGGGAGAAAGGGCTTTAGCAGGGCCAGAATTAGTAGAGATCACCAGCAGGGTAGTGCATATTATTAGAGAGAGAATCAAAACAGTGGTGAGTAGGCAGAAGAGCTATGCAGACATTCACAGAAAGCAAGTGGTTTTCCAGGAGGGAGATATGATATTGCTTAAGGTGTCTCCTATGAAGGGGGTGATTCGTTTTGGGAAGAAATGTAAACTAGCTCCAAGGTACATTGGGCCTTTCGAAATCCTGCAAAAGGTTGGGAATGTAACTTACAAGTCAGATCTACCTGCTTCTATGGAAAGGATCCATCCGGTTTTTCATATTTCTATGTTACAGAAATTCGTATCAGATCCGGACAAGGTTCTTAGTGAACCTGATGTGGAGATCCTAGAAGATCTCACCTATGTTGAGCAGCCGGTTTGGATCATAGACACCCAGATCAGAAAGCTGAGGAATAAGGAAATCGCAATGGTGAAAGTTCTTTGGAATCACCACAACATGGAAGAGTGCATCTGGGAGACTCGAGAGTCGATGCTTAAGCAGTACCCCTATCTCTTTTAGAGTAAGTGTTTTATGTTTTCATGAGTGTTCTTAATGTGTATGTCTTGCTTGTTTGCTTTGTTGAACATTCGAGGACGAATGTTCTCAAGGGGGGAAGAATGTAATACCCGGCTAAATTTCGGCATCGGAATTCCAATCTTCCGATGGAATCTCCGTTGGAAATCGAAATCTCGAAGCTAAAATCTCTCTAGAAGGGTAAAATAAAGTTTTCATAAAATGATTTTTGGTTTTGTGTTAAAAGAAAGAAAAGAGTTTTAAAGGAATCCCCAGGTTCGGCCGCCGAACCTTCAAGTTCGGCCGCCGAAGGTGGTTTCTCCAGCCACCTATAAGAGGCCTTCAACCCGAAAATGAGGGAGCTTTTTCTTCATTTTCGGGTAGAGGTAAGTTTGTACCCTTCCCTTGATGTTCTTGTTGAGATTTCTTCAAATTTCTCCAAGAATTCATGAGCTTTCCCTTGTTTTTGAAGATTTGAGTTCAAATCTAGAGTTTTAAACCTTGGAGACCTCCAGAGATCATTTTTCCTCATCTCTAAGTTTGGGTGGTTGTCGCCTTTGTGTCTCCAAGAGGTAAGTTCAAATCTTTGCTTTTCTTCTGTTACTGAAAGTTTTAAAGGGGCTTAAGGGTTGTTGATGCATGCTTTTTGGATTAAACCTAAAGTTTTAGGGTTAGTATTAGTTTTGATGATAAATGTTTTCTTTTGAGTTGTACATGATGCATGATGGGGATTAGGCAAGTTTTAGATATCCTTTATGCGTGTTGAGTATGTATGGTTGTTTTTTATCTGTGTGTGTGAGAATCAAAGCTTTTGGTGGCTGTGAGCTTAGGGCAGAATCGGGTTCAGCCACCGAAGCAAGGTTGGCTGCCTAACCTGCCGCCAAAGGTTCCAACCTTCGGATCTGTGTGGGGCTTTAGGCCGCCGAACTTGCCCCCGAAAGTTATTGACTTTTGGATCTGTGAAGGGTTTAGGCCGCCGAACTTGCCCCCGAAAATTAGTGACTTTCGGATCTGTGAGGGACCTTCGGCCGCCGAACCTGCTGCCGAAAGTCCCCTGCCCAGCCTTCTTCTGCTTGTTGTCTATGTATGTTATGTTATATTTTTAGGGATTTCATGGGGAGTTGCTAGAGTTTTGTAAAAGTTATGTTTGGTCCCTCATTTGAGTCCATCTATGTAGTATCGGACTTAGGAGACCGTAGAGGCCTGCAGTGAGATAACTGCTTCAATTTTAGGCGAGCGTCAGCCAGAGGTGAGTAGAATTGAACTGACCTGTTATTTTAAAGAAATTAAACTTCTTAAGCATGCTCATGCATCACGAATGCCCTGTATATGTATTAGGTTATTTGCATTAGAAATCACGAATATGATGCATTGCATAATTTACTGTTGATGTGGATGGATGTTGGATGACCCATTAGCCCTCGAGTATAATATGTTATGATGGATATGTATAGACCAAGGCTGCCCATTCTACGCCTCTGGCACTATGTAAGGGAAAGACCAATGTTGCCCATTCTACACCCCTGGCATTATGGATATATTATGATATGTTTAAGAGGAAGTCCTGAGAAGCACCCGTCGTGGGCCGGGCACTGTTGAAATTTATAAAGGGTTATTGGTGACAAATCCATATTGATGTGAATTGTTTGTATTGTGATACATTTCATTCGATCATATGTTTATTAAACTGTTTTTAGGTTCTGCTCACTAGACTTTTGTAGCTTATTCCTTTCCCCTAACTCCAGGTTTGCAGGGTCATAGTTAGCTCAGAAAAGTTAGTTGAGTTGTTGGTATAGCCTTCTGTAATAGCATAGATATGGATATGTATTATTTTATGATTTTAAAAGTGTACTTTGCCTTAGTTTTTGTCCTTGTAATCCTTATTTACATGATTCTTATGTAAAAGTTTTAATTATGAGTTATGTGTGAACAAAGCTTGAGGCATGTGATGTTTACCATACTGGAGCAATTGATGAGGGCTCTAGTATGGGTTTATGTTTTTAGTTTGATACATGCACCGGTCGTGCTTTGGTTTATGGAATGTTTATATTTTTGTCATATTGTGTGATCATGTATGGAATTTTATCAGTTACAACAAGAAGTATAGTGGGCTTGCTACGGGCTTCGGCGACCTTAATTCGATCTATATTATGATATGTTTAAGAGAAAGTCCTGAGAAGCACCCGTCGTGGACCGGGGACTATTGAAATTTATAAAGGGTTACTGGTGACAAATCCATATTGATGTGAATTGTTTGTATTGTGATGCATTTCATTCGATCATATGTTTATTAAACTGTTTTTAGGTTCTGCTCACTAGGCTCTTGTAGCTTATCCCTTTCCCCTAACTCCAGGTTTGCAGGGTCAGAGTTAGCTCGGGAAAGTTAGCTGAGTTGTTGGTATAGCCTTCTGTAATAGCATAGATGTGGATATGTATTATTTTATGATTTTAAAAGTGTGCTTTGCCTCAGTTTTTGTCCTTGTAATCCCTGTTTACATGATTCTTATGTAAAAGTTTTAATTATGAGTTATGTGTGAATGAAGCTTGAGGCATGTGATGTTTACCATACTAGAGCAATTGATGAGGGCTCTAGTATGGGTTTATGTTTTTAGTTTGATACATGCACCGGTCGTGCTTTGGTTTATGGAATGTTTATATTTTTGTCATATTGTGTGATCATGTATGGAATTTTATCAGTTACAACAAGAAGTATAATGGGCTTGCTACGGGCTTCGGTGACCTTAAGTCGATCTGAACCCCAGCGCCGGTAGCGGTCCGGTTCCCGGATCATTACAGATCTATTGCTAGTTCAGAAGATGGAGAGGTCACCTATGTGGTGAAGAAAATCTTATGCTCAACAAAATAGGAGGATGAGACACACAGGAGGAAGATTTTCCAAGCAAAGTGTCGAGTAGGAGAGGCAATTTGCAGGTTAATTATAGATAGCTGCAGTTATAAGAATATAATAGCTAAGCAATAGGTGTAGAAATTGCAGTTGCCTACACAGCTGCACCCTTCGCCATACAAAGTCGGATGGATTAAGGAAGGTCTGACAATTGAGGTTAACAGAATTTGCAGCGTGCCTATCTCGATCGGTAAATCTTATATTGAACCTGTTAATTGTGATGTTGTGGATATTGATTATTGTGGAATTTTGTTAGGTCGCACTTGGTAGTTCGATGTTGATGCTTTGCATAAGAGGAAGGAGAATTTATACATTTTCACGTGGAATTAAAAGAAGATTACTATCTTGCTTTCCGGTTCTGCGAAACATTCTAAAGTGGAAGGGAAAAATGTTGTTCCTGTTTCCACGGGAGTGCAGAGGCTATCAGGCGCAGTTAAAAAATTTAGAGGCACACTGACTTTATTGGTGAGAGCAAAAGATGTAATGGAGGATGCACCATCCTTACCACCACCCGTCAAAGAGTTGTTGAAGGAGTTTTCTAAGGTAGTGGAGGAATCATCCAAGCTTCCACCTCTGCGGGATATCCAACATTAGATTGATCTCATTCCTGGATCAAAATTACCAAATCTGCCTCATTACAAGATGAGTCCAAAGGAGAGTGAAATCCTCCAAGAATAGGTTGAAAAATTACTGAAGAATGGACATATTCGGGAGAGTATTAGCCCCTGAGGAGTACCTACTCTATTAGTTCCAAAGAAAGATGGGACTTGGAGAATGTGCGTGGATAGCAGGGCCATCAACAAAATTGCAGTTCATTATCAATTTCCTATTCCACAACTGGACGACATGCTGGATCAGCTATTTGGGTCTAAAGTCTTCTCTAAAATCGACCTTAAAACCAGCTATCACCAAGTTCAGATCAAGGAGGGAGATGAATAGAAGATTGCCTTCAAGACTAAGGAAGGCTTGTATGAGTAGCTGGTTATGCCCTTTGGTTTGACGAATGCACCTAGCACTTTTATGCGACTCATGAACCAAGTTTTGCGTCATTTCTTACCCAAATTTATGGTTATTTATTTTGATGATATCTTGATTTTTAGTCGCGGCGAAGAAGAACATTTATAACATCTCCGTCAAGTCATGACAGCCTTCCAAGAAAGTGAGCTGGTTATTAATCTTAAGAAGTGCATTTATATGACAGAGCGTGTTTTGTTCATGGGATTCATTGTTAGTGCAGAAGGGATACATATTGATGAGAATAAAGTAGAAGTAATACGGAATTGGCCCATCCCCAAAACTATTTCTAAAGTTTGCAGCTTTCATGGTCTTGCTACTTTCTATTGACGATTTATCAGAAATTTCAACAGCATCGTTGCCCCTATCACAGATTGCTTGAAGAAAGAGAGAGTGCATAAATTTGCTTGGACTGACGCTGCTAACAATAGCTTTGAAGATATTAAAGATAAGTTTACTTCTGCCCCTATTCTTTCTCTACCCAATTTTGATAAATTGTTTGAGGTTTAATGTGATGTTTGTGGAGTTGGGATTGGTGGAGTGTTGTCACAGTCTAAAAGGCCTATTGCTTTTTTTCGTGAGAAATTGAATGAAGCTAAGAAGAAGCGATCCACTTATGACCAAAAGTTATATGCAGAATTCCGGGCTTTTAAAACTTGGGAGCAGTATCTGATAAAGCGAGGATTTATTATTCACACAGAACATCAATTTTTGATCCATTTTAAAACTCAAAAACATGTGAATAAGATGCATGCTCGATAGGCAGCTTACTTTGGAACTTTTCATTATGTCATAAAACATAAGGTTGGCTATAGTAATAAGGTGGCATATGCTTTAAGTAGGAGGGCTGCTCTATTGATTACAGTTAATCAGGAGGTTGTAGGTTTTGAATTCTTAAAGGATTTATATGCTACAGATGATGACTTTGCTGATATATGGGCTAGAGTCCAGACTCGCCAGCCTGCTGATGGGTTCTTAATACATGATAGCTTTCTTTTTAAGGAGAACATGTTATGCATTCCTCGATCTTCTTTGTGGGAAAAACTTATTCTAAAGGTCCATGGAAGAGGTTTGAATGGACATTTGGGGCGTGATAAAACTATTGCTGGATTGGAGGAACGTTTTTACTGGCTACAATTAAAAAGGGATACAGGTCGGATGGTCCCAGTTTGTCAAATGCAGAAGAGACATTTATAGAATACGGGTTTATACACTCCACTGCCTATTCCAGTACATCTTTGAGAGGAATTGTCTATGGATTTTGTTCTTGGTCTTCTAGATACTCAACGTGGATCTGATTCTATTTTTGTTGTTGTTGACAGGTTTTTCAAAATTGCGCATTTTATTCCTTGCAAGAAAACTAATAATGCTTCTCATATGGTAAAACTGTTTTTCCAGGAGGATGTTCGCTTACATGATGTCCCCAAGACCATTACTTTTGACAGAAATGTGAAATTTCCAACTCACTTCTGGGTGACTTTATGGAAACATTTTGGAACTGAACTTCGATACAGCAGTGCTGCCCATCCCCAAATTGATTGACAAACTGAAGTGGTGAATCACACGCTTGGCAATCTTCTGTGCTACATCTGCAGTAACAAGAAAATTGCTTGGGATCTTGCTCTTGCCCAAGCAGAATTTGCTTACAACAGTGCTGTCTACAGCTCCACAAATATGTCACTATTTGCTGTTGTGTACAGGAAAGTCCCAGCACATACAGTTGACCTTATTGCCCTTCCCATAAGTTCTCACAACAGTATTGCAACAAGCAACTTGGCAAAGAAGTACGTGGATGTTTTCAAACAGGTACAATAATGCCTTACAGAAGTCAATGATAAATATAAAGCTACAGCGGATAAACATAGGCGTTTCAAGTCGTTCAATATCGGTGAACAAGTTATGGTGTATTTATGCAAAGAGCGTGGTGGAAGACAGAAAAAGCTTGATGCCAAGAAAATTAGTCCATTCTTGATCATTCAAAATATTAATGACAATGCGTATGTTCTTGACCTCCCAAATGAGGTGAAAATTTTCAAGACGTTTAACGTGGCGGATCTATTTCAGTACTACTCTGCTAATGACAACTCGAGGTTGAGTTATTTACAAGTGGAAGGGAATGACACGGAGCAATTAGTCTTGGACTTTATAACAGACTTGGACCAGACCTAACTTTTGCTGCCGGTCCGATGGAGACCCACGATAGCTTTTCGAAAAGGAAATTTCGAGATGCACGACTTTCAAAAGTGTGACGAGGGTCGCAGGGTTGTCACAAAATTCGATATGAAAATCCCATCGTTTAGAGAGGTCAATTTTGCATTTTAATTATTTTTTTGGATATTTTTATAATTTTGCATAGTAGGATTTTTTTTTTTTTATAAATAGTCTCCCTTGACTCTTAGAAACTCACTCTTCAAATTTTAAAGAATTTCAATAAGACTGTTTGACTTTCAGCCTGTCTTTTCTCTTATATCGTCTTAACCAAACGATATTGGGTAAAACTCTTGATATAGTCCAATTAGTCCTTTATCAGTGTAGAAGATATAGATCTCAACTATATTAATTCTTTAAAGCACAAGTTTCGCAAAGCGATTTTATTGTTCTTGACCTCCCAAATGAGATGAAAATTTCCAAAACGTTTAACGTGGCGGATCTATTTCAGTACTACCTTGCTAATGACAACTCGAGATTGAATTCTTTACAAGAGGAAGGGAATGACACGGAGCAACTAGCCTTAAATTTTATGACAGACTTGAACCGGACCTAAATTTTGCTGCCGACGTCAAATGGAGACTCATGATAGCTTTTCGGAAAGGAAATTTCGAGACGCACGACTTTCAAAAGTGTGACGAGAGCCGCAGGGTTATCACAAAATTCGATATGGAAATTCCATTCTTTAGGGGTCAATTTTATATTTTAATTATTTTTTGAATATTTTTATAATTTTGCATATTAGAATTTTTTTTTTAATTATAAATGGTCTCTCTTGACTATTAGAAACTCACTTTTTAATGTTTTGAAGAATTTCAATAAGACTGTCTGACTTTCAGCCTGTCTTTTCTCTTATATCGTCTTAGCCAAACAATATTGATTAAAACTCCTGATAGAGTCCAATTAATCATTTATCAGTGTAGAAGATATAGATCTAAATTATATTAATTCTTTAAAGCACAAGTTTTGCAAAGCGATTTTACGTTTCGATTCTACATTTTGAAAGAAAAGTACAAACATAGAAGAGATCAAATAAAGAAAGTATAAATATAGAAAGGATGAAATAAAAGCACATTTAATATAGGTTTAATTTATGTTCTACAAAAGCACAAATTATCCAAAGTTCTCTAATTCTAAAATTTAAAAGAAAAATATGATTGTTAAAGTAAGAGTACAAACAAAGAAAAGAGAGAAAACATAATTATAGAATGGTAGAAGATATAGGTCTAAACTGTATCACTCTTTTAAAACGCAAATTTCACAAAGTGATTTTATCGTTCTCCGTTCTATAACTATAATTTAAAAGAAAAATACAAATATAAAAAGAGTGAACACATCGAAAATAAAAGACATGCTAAATTATATCATTTTGTAAAAGCATGAATTTTGAAATTTCTAAAGCAAGAATAAGAATATAAAAGAGAGCATAAACATATTTATAGAAATGTAAAAAAATATATGTATAAATTATATTATTTCCTTGGACTGCAAATTTTGCAAAGCGAATATATCGTTTCCGAATCTGTAATTTGAAAGAAAAGAATAAACATAAAAGTGAGCGAAAATATATAAGATTATGTCTTAATTAAATCATATGTAAAAACGCAAATTTTATCAAGTTATTCAATTCTAAAATTAGAAAGAAAAAATAGACTTATTAAATTTTATCGGATTAAAATTGTCGAAACAATATAGAAGCACAGAAAACATAGGACTCAACTATACCATTTCTTTGAAGTGTAAATTTTGCAGCACAATTTTATCGTTTCCAAATTAAGTTTGCGAATAAAAGAGAAGGAAGACATAAGTTTAGAAATGTAGAATATAATCCTAAATTATCCCTGCGAATTTTGCATATCGATTTTATCATTAGGGCTTCTAAAATTAGAAACAATTGCATCTCTTATTTTATCTAATAATATCTTTAAGGGCTTTTACACACTTTATCCCTTTAAGTAGTCACCTAATCTCAGAAGTTTTGTAGTGTTTCTCCTTTTCCTTTAAGATTAACTAAGGACTTATGAATTCAAGAAAGGAGATACCTAACTCAATTTATGCTACTAGCTCTTAAAAGGTTTTGATGTTATAGATGTATAGAAGGGCTTCCATTGCAAAAATTGTTAAATCCACAAAAATTGTTAAAGTCCACAATCTATGCTATTCATGTTCAATTTTCACAAAAGTGCTTCCTTTATAATTTTGGCCAACCCAACACTCTAAATGCTAATTATTTTCGACGATTGACATGATAAGAAACATGTCATATTTAGAGATTCCCAAGATTTATCACCCTTTAAATTATTAAAATGGTATTCACAAACGTTCGAACATCTATTAGATTAAGCTTTAAATATATTTTAGTTTTTCTTTAAATTTTTTTATTTTTTTGTTAGTAGAGACCTTATTTAATTTTGTTGAGAATTTTATTTTTAAAAAGTAAATTAATTGGGTCATGAGAAGTAACTTACTTCTTTTATAATATGCGATTACCCTTATAAATCGAAAATCCATAACCCATTGCTATGGAAATACCATTTAGTTGACTTATATCTGTTTGAACAGTCTCGATTAATCTTGTCTTTCTTTAATAAGAGTCAATATGATTTTTATAAAGTTTATCTTTTCAATGAAATTCAATATAATTCAGATATCATGTTTTCATCTACAGAATCAAGTGTCAACGTCAATCAAAAGTTGAATTCTATTTGAAAATAAGGATTTTTAGATTTTTAAAAATTAAAGAAAAAATAATTAACTAAAAAAATAAAATTTAGGTCTTGTTTGTTTTGGAGGAAGTTAAAAATTTCTGGGAAGTATTAAAATCTATTTTGTTTGTTTGACCATATTTGCTAACTTCCTGGAAAGTATATATCTCCACCTCCCTTACCGTAGAGAAAGTAAATTGATTATGTTCAATCAAGTGAGTTCCTTACTAAAAATTCCTACTACTTTTTGACATGAACTAACTTGTTTTGGATTTTACGGCAGATTTGAATCGGATGTAACTTTTGCTGTCTCGTTTGATAGAGACCCAATAACTTTTCGGAAAGAGAATTTCAAGATGCACGACTTTCAAAAATATGATGAGAGCCACAAGTCTGTAACAAAATTCAATATGAAAATTTTATGGTCAATTTTGCATTTTAATTTATTTTTTTAGATATTTTAGATAATTTCATAATTTTACATATTAAAGTTTTATTTCTATTATAAATAGTTTCTTTTATCTATTAGAAATTCACTCTTTCAATTTTTAAAAAATTTCAATAAAATTATTCGTTTTTCAGCCTATTCTTTTTCTTATATCATTTTAACCAAACGATATTATTTAAAATTATAAAATCTAATTAATCTTTTATCACTTTCTATTTTATGCTTTTAGAGTCTAATTAATCCTTTATCATTTTCTATTTTGCGCTTTTATTTTTTCTCTTTTATATATATATATATACCCAAAATTCCTTAACGAAAATTCCTACTACTTTTCATTTTTCCTTTTTTTTCATTTTTTCATGTATAAATGTACATATACACTTGCAATATATATATATAATATTTATTTATTATTGTATCATTAAAAAATAATATATTAATTATTATGTGATTTTAAATTTTTTACTATTAAATATTATAGAATGTGTTATATTAAATTAATGAATATCTTATATTAGAGTAGAGACATTTATGTCATTTTTACTATTATTTTTCATTAATATAGTTTTATTTTCTAGAAGTTTAATATACTATTTAAACAGATTAACTCATAATTCATGAGAATTGAATTTTCTAAAAAATATACTTGTTAGAAATTAAATTTTTTAAAAAATAAATTAATTTAAACCAATCAAGATTTTAGTATCTTTTAAAGTATGAAGTTTTCCCGTTTAGTAGTTCAACTAAATAAAGTAAAAATCTAACTTGCAACTTGTTTAAATAAATTTTAAAAAAAAGAAAAAAATAACAAAAAGGAAAATAAAATGAAATCCGTTTCTTTTTCTATTCAAACAAGAGATAAAAATATGGAAACGCAGGAAATTAGATTTTTTTTTTTTCTTTATTTTGAAGAAGAAAAAGACTACGACAGCTACAAGGGTTAAAATGAGGAAAAAAAAAAAGCTAAAGTGAACATTTTTCCATGGAGACCAACAGGCAACAGCACACCACAAGCAAATGAGAACAGACATATACATACGTGGCAAAGAGCAAATAAGGCATTACCAGCTATGGGAGAAGCAGGGCAGTGACCTTATCAAAGCTTTAGAAGCACAAACTCATAGAAAATCCAATAATAGATGCTATGGTGGAGAAGATAACCCGTACAAGGGTCAACCTCACTGATGAATGTGCCCACAGATTTGTACGATTCCGATGCTGTTGAACAGTTGCATTTGAAAAAAAAAAGAATATTTATACATATTTTATTATTAAATAAATCATTATAATATATATTTAAAACAGCTTTTAATTTTAAATTAATGTAATTAATTTTAATTGTTATAATATATTTTTAAATAAATATTCATTTTCTTTCATATAAAATTATACTATAATTTTAAAACAAACAATTTACAATATACTTGAACTTTAAAAAGTTTTTTTTATTTCAACTTATTAAAAATAAGATATACAAATAAACAATTACGATTAATTTATTTAAAAATTAAAACTTCCAAATAATTATCTCAATTTTTTCCAAGTAAATAAATTATTAAATTTTGATCAATTACCTCATCATAGTTCTTTTAACAGATTTTATCTTTCTTAGAAATCATAAAATCATAATTAAAAATACTTTAATTTTATAATATATAATTTTTTTAAAATTAAATTAAATCAAATTAATTATAAATTCAGGAAAGTACAATACGGAAACATTGTAAAAACTTCCGCTTGACATTCTAGATTGCTTAACAAATCAATTTCTCACCTGTGATTGGCTCTGAAAAAAGAAAGTTTTTTTTTAAATAATAAATATATAAAGGGACTCATCATATTACAGGAATAGTCTTCAAAAAAATAACCTTATCCATGTAGAGAAAGGAAAGGCCTAAACAAGCAACTGATTGCGCAGGTTGCCGGCCATTAAGATGGGCAAAAAAAGTGATGTATAAATAATGAAAAATACTGTGTGTGAAACAAAAATTGTATGTGCACGTCGCATGTATAATAATAATAATAATAATAATAATAAATTTATGATTTAGTTTTTAGGTATTATTATTATTAATAAATTAGTCTTTATATTTTTAAAAATTTATTAAAATATTCTTATTTTTTATTTACGTCAACGAAATAATTTTTTATTTTTTTTCGTTAAAATTATATAAAGGATGAGAGAGAAAATTTTTAAAATATAATTTTATTTTCAAATAAAACATTTTATTTAGTTTTTGGATATTATTATTATTAACAAGTCAGTCCTACGTTTTCAAAAATATATTGAAACGTTTTTATTTATTTTCATATCTATTAAAACGTTCTTATTATTTTTTTTCCGTTAATAAAATAATCCTTATTTTTTTTCATATCTATTAAAATGTTCTTATTGTTTCTTTCCGTCAACGAAATCGTCCCTCCCTATATTTTCAAAAATCTATTAAAACGTTCTTATCTTTTCTCATATCTATTAAAACGTCCTTATCATTTCTTTTCGTCAACGAAATAGTCTCTATCTTTTCTCACATCTATTAAAACGTCATTATCATTTCCTCCTCCTCCTCCTCCTCCTCCAAAAAGAAGAAAGAAAAGAAGAAGATGATGATGAAGGAGAAGAAAAAAAAGAAGGAGAAAAAGAAGAAGCAAAAGAAGAAGAAGAAGAAGAAGCAGAAGCAGAAGTAGAAGAAGAAGCAGAAGAAGGAGGAAGAATCGATGAAGAAAAGTGATGACCGCTGAGTTTCACTACCCCGATACAAGGTCAGGCCCGTGATGACAACTCTGATCCATGGATCAAAAAGCCCCCTCAATAAGCCGGCCTAGACCACCCGGTCTTGAGATCTGACCTCCCTTGGGCCTCAGTCTCCTCAAGCCCAGCTCAGTTCTGAGACTTATCAGGAGATGGGATGACCGGCCCATCCGTCCAGCAGATTTGCTGTAACAGCCCGGACGTGATCCCCGGCACTGTTACCGTTCACGGCCCAGGGCTATCCCTCGCCTGGCCTCTTTGCCACCTCGGGCTTTCCACTGGCGTCGTGAACAGCTCTTAACATCCATTCACCCTCACGGGTTCCTGGCAGGATTTGTCCCCTTGGGTTCTTGCATCGAATGCATCCTTCCCCAAGTGGATTTGGCCCAAATTTCCCTTTGGAAATTAGGTCGCCTCCCCCACTACTCGAACCCTTGACCTCCCACTTTAAGGGAATAGTCTGGTGAGAGTGAGTACCAATTGTTATTGTAACAATTGGTACTCACTCTCACCAGACTATTCCCTTAAAGTGGGAGGTCAAGGGTTCGAGTAGTGGGGGAGGCGACCTAATTTCCAAAGGAAAATTTGGGCCAAATCCACTTGGGGAAGGATGCATTCGATGCAAGAACCCAAGGGGACAAATCCTGCCAGGAACCCGTGAGGGTGAATGGATGTTAAGAGTTGTTCACGACGCCAGTGGAATGCCCGAGGTGGCAAAGAGGTCAGGCGAGGGATAGCCCTGGGCCGTGAACGGTAACAGTGCCGGGGATCACGTCCGGGCTGTTACATAAAAAGGCGCACACGCATGCCGGGGGGAATTAAATGGTCGTTACGCATGGAGCAGATGTCTGATATTTTTGTACGCCCGTATCCGTATGACAAAGACAGGTGGCCCAATAGCAGTAAGACCGTTAGACGTCACTAGCAGACAAAGGGAGAAGAATAAAAGGAGAGGGATCCTCCTCTCAGACTAAGCTTACCCAACTATTGTAAAACCCTATTTTCTCTGGATCTCAGAGTATCAATTGGCACCGTCTGTGGGGAACGAATGAGATCTTTTCATCGCCGGAGTTCCACTCTTAAAAAACCCGCTGAGATCCACAATGGCCAACCATAACGAAACAACCTTGCTAACACCCCCAATGACCTGAGCTCTACCCAGGAGGGGCAGCAGTTCTCTTTCTCCAGCCCCATAACTCCCAACAACCAACCGTCAACCCCTTTTAATCCCTCGCCGAGCTTGGCAGGGAATGTGCCCGGAACCACCTTATCTAACCAGGACCTCCAAGCCATGGCCCTCCAGTTACAAAACACGGCCCATTGGTTGGGGGCAAATGATGCAGCAAAGGGGCCTCAGTACCCCAGTGAATGTGTTGCCTGTGATAGAAGAACCCCGAACCAACGAACCCCAGCCTACCTTTAACCACCCTGAAACAAACAACAGAGAAACTGGAGAAAGAGGTAGAAGGGCAAGTGAAGAAGAAGAGCCGGAGGCTAGAACCCGAGGAAGAAGGGTAAGGGAGCTGATAGAAAATGATGAGGCAGAAAGTTACTCAGCCAGAACAACCAGGAGAACAGAAAATGAAGAATGGGAGGAGGAGTATCGTTTGGAGAAGAGGCCCAGGCAAGAAGAAAAAAATGTAGATCAAAAACTGCAGAAAATGAGAGAACAGCTCCTAGCTGAGTTGGGGGCGAAGGATCACAAGCAGGCCTTCTTATCAGATGCCTTGATGTGCAAGGTATTCCCCACAACGCTCACGGGACCAGTACGGGCGTGGTTCAACAACCTAGAAGCAGGAAGTATCAGGAGTTTTGGAGATTTGGCCAACGTCTTCATCAGCCAGTTCATAGCCGGAGTGCCGGATGACAAGAAAACCAGCTACTTGGAAACAGTCAAGCAGAGGAGGAATGAATCATTGAGGGAGTATGTAGCCCGTTTTAATATAGAGGCCCTGCCGATCCCCGAGCTGGATGAAAGTCGAGCAGTAGAAGCCATGCAGAAAGGGACGACCTCCCCAAAGTTCTTCGGCTCATTGAGCAAGAAGCCCCCTACCTCGCTGGTGGAACTGATGAAGAGGGCAGAAAAGTATATAAGGCAGGATGATGCCTTGATGACGAGCAGATTTGCCAAAGAGGCAGCAAATAGGGGAAAAGCCCCAGAGGAAAGGAGGCCGGAAAGGCATGAGAAAAGGCAAAACAAAAGGCCCGAGACCTACAGACAACCCTGGGACCGAAGGGACCAAAGACCATTCCCCCCTCGGGTTCCAGACCAAAGACCATTCCCCCTACGAGTTCCAGAGACCCTGACCCCACTCAACGCCTCTAGAGCCGAAAGTGCTCATGGCAGTCCAAAACAAGGAATTCCTACAATGGCCGAAGCCCATGAGGGCTGAAGCAAGCCAGAGAGACCCTGACAAATACTGTCAATATCATCGTACACACAGCCATGACACCAACAATTGTTACCAGCTGATCAGCGAAATCGAAAGGCTGATAAAAATGGGGCATCTCAGGAATTTTATGAAAAAACTGGAGGGAGAAAGGCCTCAGTAGAACCCTACAACAGAGAGACCCCGGAGGACGGGAGTAGGACCAGTGAATGATGGCTCCAGTGGAACCATCAATATCATTGTTGGAGGAACTGGATGTCGGATGAGCAGGAGAGGGAGAAAAAGAGGCCGAGACGGGGAGAGTAGCAGTGCCGAGGTCATGCAAGTAGCAGAACATTCCCCAACGATCATCTCTTTCTCCCCAGAAGACACCCATGGCATTCAGATGTCTCACGATGACGCCCTTGTTATCGAAGCCGTCATTCACAACTATCGGGTCAAGAAGGTCCTTGTCGACAATGGAAGCAAGGTGAACCTATTACCGTACAGGGTCTTCCAACAAATGAAAATCCCTGAAGAGTAGATGGTTCGGGATCAGGCCCCGGTGAAGGGGATTGGAGGAGTCCCAGTGCCTGTGGAAGGGAAGGTGAAACTGGCTTTAACCCTCGGAGAAGCACCCTTGGCTCGAACTCACTACGCAGTATTCCTGGTAGTAAAGCTTCCCCTGAACTACAATGCCATATTGGGAAGGCCGGTTCTATATGATTTTGAGGTGGTGACCAGTATCAGATACCTGGCCATGAAGTTCCCAACTGAAGCAAGAGCGGGAGTAGTCAGAGGAAGCCAGGAAGAGGCGAGAGCAGTATACCTGGCCACGGTGTTGGAACCGAGCTCGGCAGGGGAAAAGTTTGACTCCGAAGTCCTAGAAGTCCGAGATGAGAAGAAAGAAGCCAGAATGGAGCCAGTGGGAGAACTGGAAACCTTCCCCTTATCAAAGGCAGAGGCGGACAAGGTTTTCAGTCTCAATGCTGGCTTGACTGTAGAGCAGAAAACTGAAGCCATGGCTCTGATCCGAGGTCATGCATCAAGCTTCGCCTGGAAGCCATCTGACATGCCTGGGATAGACCCTGAGGTGATGACTCACAAGTTGAACGTTCTTCCAGAAGCTAAGCCAATAAAACAGAACAAGAGAGTGGTGGAAAGAGAGAAACAGCAGGCCACTAGGGAGGAGGTGCGAAAGCTGGAGGAGGCAGGGTTTATTAGGGAAGTAATGTACCCGCAATGGCTAGTGAATCATGTACAAGTGAAAAAAGCCAATGCCAAGTATAGGATGTGTATAGATTTTACTGACCTAAACCAGGCATGTCCTAAAGATTGGTACCCCCTCCCTGATATTAATAAAATGGTCGACTCTACGGCCGGTTTTGATTACATGTCGTCTCTGGATGCAATGTCTGGTTATCACCAAATCCCGATGGACAGGTCGGACGAGGAGAAGACCTCGTTCATAATAGAAGATGGGACCTACTGTTACAAGGCCATGCCTTTTGGGCTAAAGAATGCCGGGGCAACATACCAGAGACTAATGAATAAAATTTTCAAAGACCAGATTGGTAGAAATGTCAAAGTGTACGTGGACGATATGGTGGTAAAAAGCCCAACTTTTCAGCAACACTTGATAGACCTAAGGGAGGTGTTCGAGGTACTAGAGCGATATAGAATGAGGCTGAATCCAGCAAAATGCACTTTCTTCATCAGGGGAAGAAAGTTCCTGGGATACATGGTGAGTGGAAAGGGCATTGAGCCCAATCCAGAGAATGTGGAAGCCATATTAAAAATGCCTGAGCTGACCTGTGTGAGGGACGTCCAAAGACTTACTGGAAGGGTGGTAGCACTCAATTGTTTCATGTCGAGGTCGACAGAAAGATGCTTGCCATTCTTCAAGAAGTTGAGAAAAGTTCCGAATTTCGAATGGACTGAGGACTGTCAAGAAGCTTTCAAGGAGCTCAAACGCTATCTTAACCCACCACATATGCTTAGTAGTCCGCTGGAAGGGGAAGAGCTCCTGATCTACTTATCAGCCTCAGAACAAGCTGTCAGTGCCGTACTGGTGAGAGTGGAAGGAGGATAGCAGAAGCCAGTTTTCTATGTCAGCAAAGTGCTCAAAGATGCCGAGATGAGATATCTGAACATCGAAAAATAGCATATGCCCTATTGCTAGCGGTCAGAAAATTCAGGGTTTATCTAGAAAGCCATCAAGGAGTAGTGATGACAGACCAACCGTTGAAGAAAATTCTCCACAGACCAGAAACTTCAGGTCGAATGCTCGCTTGGTCCATCGAGATTAGCCCTTACTGCTTAGAATACCGACCTCGCACCACCATAAAATCTCAAGCTCTCGCTGACTTCATTGCAGAGTGCTCGTTCAACGAAAAACAAGCAGAACCGGGTGAGGCATCCTCGAAAACATTAGAGGGCGAGAGAGAGAGGCAGCCACCCCAAGAATTTAGCTGGAAGTTGTATGTGGATGGGGCATCCGGTGCTAAGGGCAGCGGTGCGGGAATAATGTTGAAAGGCCCTGAAGGGTTAAAAGTTTGCTATGCTCTGGGCCTAGAGTTCAATACCTCCAACAACGTAGCAGAATATGAAGCCCTAATAAATGGGATGTTGATCACGATGGAAGTAGGGGCAACCGACCTCGAGATAAATAGCGACTCCCAATTAGTGATCAATCAAATAACGGGGGCATATCAGGCAAGAGACCCGACCATGCAAAATTACCTGGCGAAGGTAAAGGCCATAGAAGTCGAGTTAAGAGGCCAAGGGATCATAATAAGATACCGAAGAATACCTCAGGAAAAAAATGAAGAGGCAGACCTACTCAGTCGACTGTCTGAAGAAGAGCTAGAATAACTCCCAGATGAGGTATACATACAACATGTCAGCACTCCTACCTTTGACAAAGCAAACACCATAATGGAGGTCGAGGAAAAGCGGAATTGGATGACCCCATACCTCGATTATTTGGAAAGGGGAAAGCTCCCTGAGGACAAAGCTGAGGCAAAGAAAATTGCGGCTCGGGCCGCCAACTACCAAGCAGTGAGGGGAACCCTATGCAGAAGAGGGAAGTCCAGCCCGTGACTCCGGTGTGTAAGCCCAGAAGAAGCTGTGAGGGTGATGGAAGAAATACACCAAGGAATATGCGGAGCTCATGAAGGAGCAGGGACACTGGCAAACAAAATATTCAGACAAGGATACTACTAGCCCACCGTCAAAAGGGAGGCCGAGGAGTTTGTCCGAAGATGTGATGTATGCCAGAGGTTTGCCAACGCCATCAACGTTCCAGCCACACCTCAGTCCAGCATATCCAGCCCGTGACCATTCTCGCAGTGGGGTATAGACATTCTGGGGCCTTTTCCCAAGACCACAGGACAGAAGAAGTTTGTAATAGTGGCTGTGGAGTACTTTTCAAAATGGCCAGAAGCAGAGGCAGTCCCCACAATTACAGCGAGAAAAATGATAGATTTTGTCTGGGGCAACATTATATGCAGGTTTGGCATACCGAGAGTGCTCATATCAGATAATGGCAAGCAGTTTGACTGCAATGCTTTTAAGGAATTCACGAGAAATATGGGCATATGGCATAAATTCTCCTCAGTGGCCCATCCCCAAACCAACGGTCAAACAGAAGTCAGCAACAGAGCTATTCTCCAGGGCCTGAAGAAGCGATTAGATGGGGCAAAGAGAAATTGGACGGATGAGCTCAACAGCATCCTGTAGGCCTTCAGAACTGCCCCCAGAGCACCGACCAAAGAGACACCTTTCGCACTTGCGTTTGGCACTGAAGCTGTAGTTCTAATAAAGCTGCAAGTCCTACACATCGAGTCCAGTTCAATAGCGAGGACACCAACGATGATAAATTGAGAAGTAACATAGATGCCCTAGAAGAAGTCAGGGAAGAAGCTTAGATTTGTACCGCTGCATATCAGCAGAAGGCGGCTCGCTACTACAACCAAAGAGTCAGGGAAAGGAGCCTGAGGGTAGGAGACCTGGCATTGAGAAACTTGGAAGCCACTGGGAAAAGAGCTGCAGTGGGAAAACTGACGCCTACCTGGGAGGGCCCCTTCAGAATAATTAAAGTAATTAAACCAGGTGTGTATCGAATTGGAGACATGCAAAGGAACCCTGAGCCTCATGCTTGGAATATCCAGGATTTAAAGAGGTATTTTCCTTAAAGTACTACCAAATGTAAAGCGAACCGTTGTATTTTGAAATGTGCAAATAAAATAAATGTTATTATCAAATTATGTTGTTTATCATAACTTGTTCTGCCTTCTTTAAAAAGAGAAAAGAAAACAGACACGAACAAAGTGCCTGAATCTAGTTCAAGGCCTCAGCCTCAGTGAGGTAGGTGACCGGGCTCAAAAATGACCCCGGCACCACAAAACCGGCTGAGATGATGAAGCGACAATAAGGCCAAAAGTGCCTGAATCTAGTTCAAGGCCTCAGTGAGGTGGGTGACCGAGCTCAAAAATGATTCCGGCACCACAAAACCGGCTGAGATGATGAAGCGACAGTAAGGCCAAAAGTGCCTAAATCTAGTTCAAGGCCTCAATGAGGTGGGTGACCAGGCTCAAAAATGACCCCGACACTACAAAATCGGCTGAGATGATGAAGCGATAATAAGGCCAAAAGTGTCTGAATCTAGTCCAAGGCCTCAGTGAGGTGGGTGACCGGGCTCAAAAATGACCCCGACACCACAAAATCGGCTGAGATGATGAAGCAACAGTAAGGCCAAAAGTGCCTGAATCTAGTTCAAGGCCTCAGTGAGGTGGGTGACCGGGCTCAAAAATGACCCCGGCACCACAAAACCGGCTGAGATGATGAAGCGACAGTAAGGCCAAAAGTGCCTGAATCTAGTTCAAGGCCTCAGTGAGGTGGGTGACCGGGCTCAAAAATGATTCCGGCACCACAAAACCGGCTGAGATGATGAAGCGACAGTAAGGCCAAAAGTGCCTGAATCTAGTTCAAGGCCTCAGTGAGGTGGGTGACCGGGCTCAAAAATGATTCCGGCACCACAAAACCGGCTGAGATGATGAAGCGACAGTAAGGCCAAAAGTGCCTAAATCCTGTTCAAGGCCTCGGTGAGGTGGGTGACCGGGCTCAAAAATGACCCCGGCACCACAAAACCGGCTGAGATGATGAAGCGACAGTAAAGCCAAAAGCACCCGAATCCTGTTCAAGGCCTCAGGGAGGTGGGTGACCGAGCTCAAAAATGACCCCGACACTACAAAACCGACTGAGATAGTGAAGACCGGGCTCCAAATTGATCATGTCACTCCAGAACCAACGAAAAGCCTGAATCTGAATAAAGCCAGAAGGCCTCAGAATAGTGACCAAGCGAAAAAGGCTTAACACTTTAAGCAAATCTGAAAATAGGAAAGGGATAGAACAGGCCTAAAAAGGCTGAACCCCGAGCTGAGATACATAGACTTAAGCTCGGAAGAACTAAGCGAGAGAAGAGCCAAACTCGAGAAAGCTAAATGGCAAAATAGAAGTTACAAATCCTCTCTAACCCAAGCAGAAGAAATCGAAGGCACAAGCAGACGAGCAAAGCCACAGCCCCAACTCCACTCAAGGCAGGACCGAAAACAAAACCCAGAAGATAAGCTCATCATACTAAGAAGGTACATGATTTAATCTGTTTTGATTACATGTAAATTGTACGCACGGACTCGCATTACTGATGAATCAACAAAATAAAAAACAAGAATGCCTTGGCAAAATTAGAAAATCTCACAAGATAGAAGTTTAGCCAATCATTAAAATTCCAGCCCGGATTGATTTAAGGGAGGAAAGATTAATAACAGGGCCGATCAGCCTAGTATAATTTAATCCTTTGAAAGATTACTGTAATACCCGGCTAGACTCCGGCACCGTAATTCCTACTTTTCGGCGGAATCTCGGATGTCGAAACTCTCTAGAAGGGTAAAATATGGTTTTCTAAAGTGTTTTTATGTGTTCTTATAGTTTTAATAAAGAAAGAAAGTGAGTTTTGAAAGAAAAGACCAAGGAAGGAAAAAGGCAGGTTTGGCCGCCGAACATTGGCCTCTTGCGGAGGCACCTTTGGCCCCCGAAGGTGGTCTGGCCAGCCACCTATAAAAGGCCCCTTGTCCGAAAATGGGCGAGTTTTCTCTCTCTATTTTCAGGCATAGGTGAGATTTCGCCCTTCCATGGTCGATTTGTTGTTTTCCTTCAATCTCTTCAAGTTTTGATGAGTTTTTACTTTGTTTTGAAGATTTTTAAGCTAAGATCAAGTTTTTGGAAGCTTGGAGACCCCCGAAGCTTGATTTCTCCAAATCTCCAAGTTTGGATCACCCTCCTCTCGATCTTCAAGAGGTAAGTGTTGATCCTATCTCCTTTTATGGTTTTAAGTAAGTTTTATGAAGGGTTAAGGGGTTTTGATGCATGTTTAGGCTAGTTGTTTAATGTTAGGGTTTATGTACCCTTTATGTTAAATGCATGCTTATTGTGATGTTTGTTGGGGTATAGGCTAGTTTTATACCCCTATATGCTTGAGTATGTATTTATGCATGTTTTAGTATAGTTTTGATGCATGTTGGGTTGTTGTGGGTGGCTGGATTTGCAAGGCAAAATCGGGTTCTGTCCTTTGGGAGAGCCCAGGTTCAGCTGCCGAAGCCAGTTTCGGCCACCGAACCTGCTTGTGGAGGCAGTTTGGCCGCCTAAACTCGCCCTCGAAAGTTTGGACTTTCGACTCTGGAGGGGAGTTTCGGCCGCCGAACCTGCCCCCAAAAGTGGGTGACTTTCGGCTCTAGAAGGACTTTCGGCCACCGAACCCTGCCCCCGAAAGTGCTTGATTTTTGGCTCTGGAGGGACTTTCAGCCGCCGAACCTGCCGCCGAAAGTGCCCTGTCCAGCCTTCCTTTGCATGTTTTCTATGAATGTTTTATGATGTTTTAGGGGGTTTTTGGGGAGATGTTTAAAGTCATGTTAGAGTATGTTTGGTCCCTCATTTGCGTCCACCTGTGTAGGATCGGACCCGAGGAACCGAGGAGTTCAGCAGTGAGATAGCTACTTCAGAGTCAGTCTAGTATCTGCCAGAGGTGAGTAGAACAGAACTACTTTCTATTTTAAAAGTAATTAAACTCCTAAGCATGTTCATGCATTACGATTGCCATGTTTATAAGTTGTTGCATTAGAATTCACGAATATGATGTATTGCATAATATGATGTTGTTGTGGATGGTCATTGGATGATCCATTAGTCCTCGATATGATATGATATGATATGGTATGGAAAGACCAAGGTTGCCCATTCTACGCCCCTGGCACAGAGTAATGGAAAGACCAGGGTTGCCCATTCTACGCCCCTGGCACAGAGTAATGGAAAGACCAGGGTTGCCCATTCTACGCCCCTGGCACAGAGTAAGGGAAAGACCAGGGTTGCCCATTCTACGCCCTTGGCATGGTTGGACATGTTATGTTATGTTTAAGAGGAAGTCCTGAGGAGCTCCGTCGAGGGCCGGGCATTTATTGGATATGTAGAGGGCTATTGGTGACAATACCATCTTAAGGTGATTTACTTGTGTTGTGATGCATTTCATAAAGGCATGTGATATTTAAATTGTTTTATTGTTCTGCTCACTGGGCTTTAGTAGCTCACCCCTTTCCCTAACCCCCAGGTTTGCAGGTTCAAGATAGACCGGGAAGTCAAGGGTAAAAGCTGTGTTATTGTAATAGATTAGTAGTGGACATGATATGTAAATTAATGTAATGTAAGGTATTGTTCAGTGTTGTATTGAGGATTAGTATTGTGCTTGGCCCTAGTGTATGATTGATCCCTTTTGTACATGATCTTATGAAATGTTTTTGGACATTGGGGTATAATTTGTAAATTTTATATAAAGTTACTTTTGGAAAACATGGCATGTACATAAAGTTTTAGAGATAAAGTTGAATGTGGTTTGAAATGGATATAGTTAAATATTTTAATTTTGGTGTAAATGTGGATGATTAGTATAAGTTTCTGTGTTGAGATTAATGAAATGTTATGAAGTGTTTTGATCTGAAGTGAAATTGTGTTGATGTGGAAAGAAGTTTGGGGGTTAAGGTTGAAATTGATAGAAGTGTGATATTACTTTTCACAGGTGGAATTAAGCCCATATTTTAGGGAAAACTCTGCCGGATTTTTGATTAAAAAAAATAATAATAAAAAAAAACATGATTTACATGATATAACATAAAGGAAAAATAAGCGAATTGTTACAGAATGTAATGTCTCCGGCTCAGTTAATCAAATAACCGAGTAGGGGGTGTTACAGTTTTAATGATGAGTTATGTTGAACCAGACTTGGCATATGTTATGTTGCCCCACTAGAGCATTTGATGAGGGCTCTAGTGTGGGGTTTTATGTTTACAGTATGGTGCATGCACAGATCAAGCTTGATATATGGAAAGTTTAAAGTTTTTATGAAAATGTATGATCATGTATGGGATTTTATCAGGTGTACAGGTTGTATAGTAGGCTTGCTACGGGTCCCGGCGACCTTAAGTCGATTTCGATCCTAGCGCCGGTAGCGGTCCGGTTTCCGGATCGTTACAATTACTGAGTGAACATAAGACCTAAAAAGCTTCTATCCTTAAGATAAATCAAGCTAGAAAAAGCTTACTGATAAGAGAAATGAATTAGGCCCTTAATAGATTAGACTTTTAATAAGTTAAACAGCTCAATAGAACCAGAAAAGCAAACAAAAGCAAAAATGATTCAAGTATAAATACGAACAAAAGTCAAATCTCATTAAACAAAAGAAAAGTAAATTACAACTTTATCTAATCATCTATAACTATGGGCGAAAAGATTGTCCGTAGAGGACTTACATTATTAATTACATCATCATTTACATTATCATCTACACTATTGTCCTCGGGGAGCCCAGTACTCTCTTGTTTTGACCCCCCAGTACCCACAAAGGGCACTATCTCCCCTCCTCGGGGCCCAACATCTTTTCCTTGGGACTCGGCGTCCTCTCCTTGAGGCCTGGTACCGCTCTCTTCAGGCTTGCCGCTTTCCTACTCATCTCCCTCCTCAAGCTCGGCATCCTCTTCAAGGGTCCAGTTGCAGTATGAGAAGCTCCTTTGGGCAGAGGGATATCATCCTCCCCATAGCACACCTCCTCACCATCAGAGTCCACTTCAGGGGCTCGGAGCCGTGCTAATGGGGTGGAGGGGGCATCCCTGGCTTCTTTCAAGCCCCTATTGAACCCGGAGGCAAACATGCGGAATCTCCTGTTCCATATCTCGTGTTTCAATTCGTCCGAGGCTTTAAACTCCGCAAGCCGTGCCTCACAGGCCTCCTCTATCTTAGCTTTTAATTCAGGAAAATCTTGATAATGCCAAAGACGATCTTCACAGGCTTGCTCGATTTCGGTTTTTAGCTCCGAGGAGCCTTTATATTCTAGTAAGCGCCTCTAACAGGCCTGATCAATCTCTGCCCTCAATTCAGCAGACCCCTTATATTCCTGCAGGCGCTCCTCACAAGCCAACTGGACCCTATCTTCAGCGAGCTTAGCATCCTCGAGCAGGGCTGAACACCTCTTCTCCAAAGCCTTGACCTCTTGGCAGAGTTGTTGATTTTGAAACTTTGACTCCTCTGCTGCCAAAGTCAGGTCCTTAAAAGTATCAGCACGCTTGCTCAGCTCCTGCTCGAGAACCACTATCCGAGCTAGGGCCTCATCCCTCTAAGCCATCACGGTATCATAGAGGGCCTGAGCTCCCTCATAATCTGCTTTCAAGGCCTCGTACCGATGCCAGACCTCATTCCTCTGGCCCACAGCCTTATCTCTCTCCTGCCGAACCTCCTCCAGGGAGGATAGCTGCTCCAAGGCTTCATCGCGGCGAGCCTCCGCAGTGACTGCCTTCTCATCAGCCCTCTTGAGAGCATCTAGGGTGTAGGACAGTTCCCCTCATAGAGTCTTCAGATGCTCTTGGGCTGGGGCGAGATGGCCCCGGGCATCACTGGTCGCAGAAAGATTCTCCTCTTGGCGCGCCTCCTCAATACGATGATCCACCGTGTCCCAAACAAACCAGTCACGGGCTTCCACCTCTATAAAGAGGCCCATCACCTAGTGAGAAGAGAGAACAATTAAGGTATGGAACAACGGAAATCAAAAGAAGAACCAAAAGTGAAGAATACAACTTACCATGAGGAGCATTTCTCTGATTGCGTCTCCGAGCTCCTCTCTAGTCCGAGACCGAAACGCTACTTGCTCTCGAGTAGAGCTGGCCAAAAGGCCAGTAAGAGCAAGCAAGCGAGGGTCTGAAGCCTCCGCGACCCCACCGAACATTCGCTCCCGTAGCACCCCCGCAACAACACTCGCTGGAGACTAGAGGGTAATGTCTTCCGTGTTCAAAATCTCGTTATCTGGGGTAGAGAGCAGAGGCATTACAGGAGTTTTCCCCTTCTCAAGGGAAGGCAGAGCTGGGGCAGGCTGCTTGGAAGCCCCGGACTTCTTGGAGGTAGGAACCGGAGCAAGAGCATCAGAAGGAGGAGCTCGCTTGCCAACAGCCTCCTTAGCAGCACCCTCAGGGACGGCTGAGGACTTCTTTCGGGGAGGAACGTCATCGACTGGCCCGGACTCAGCCCCCTCCATAGGAATGCCCTTAGCAACAGGGGCAACCTCGACGGCAGCTACCTGGATACCTCCACCTGCCGGGACGACCTCCATCTCACCCTCGGGAGCCCTCCCATCAGCTGGAGAGACCTTGAACCTCTCCTCAGGGGCATCCCCAAAAGACGAAGCAGCATCCGCCCTCACAAGCCCAGGGTCCTCAACTGGCCTGTCAGTAACCTTCGGTGCAACTTTTGTCCTCGCAATAGCGACCTGTTGGGACCCGGTGGCCTGAGAAGATCGAGGAAAGGAGCTAGACCTGCTGCAGCTGGAAGGCTTAAAGGTCCTAACACCTTGGGAGCTCGGCTTAGAAGCTCAAGAAGAAGCTGGAGCTGGGGGAACATATCGGCTTGCCGACCTGGAAGAAATGACTTGGGCCACATCCTGAGTAGCTTCAGACATGGACCGCCCAGCTTGGAAAGCGTCCAAGGCGGCCTTCATACTCTCCCGAGACAGGATAAAATTCTTAGGAGGCTTGATTTTGTCCATAGCTGCTTGAGAAGCTGCAGAGACCCAAAACTGAAACAAGTTAGAAAATCTTTCGGAGAAAATCAAGAAAGGAGAAACGAAGCTATTAAACAAAGTGAAATACCTGCGTCCCTGCAGTCCTGAAGACTGGACACAAACATGCACTTTTCGACATCATACTTCTTCTCAACAGAAGTTAGCCGAAGATACCCGACCTGCTCAGAAAGGCTTAATTAAGGCAAATCGTTGCAGCCTAGAGGGACATCCTCCCAGGGGAGCTCCACCTTTCAAGACAACCCGGAGTCCTTCAGCTCTACCACAGCAAAACCCTCTACCCAGCCTTTTATTGAGTTCTTATGACCCGAAAATATGGACAGATCTCCGCGAGGGGCAAAATAGTAAAAGCCCTGACTCGCCTTCACTAGACAAAAAAAGGTAACAAACAGACACGCCGTGGGTGTGAACCCCCAGCTTAAGCAAACAGATCCAAAAGAACACATGAATAAAATGAAATTAGGAGGCAGCATCCGAGGGGTTATCCCGAAATACCGGAAGAACTCAATGAAAAAAAGGGAGAAGGGAAAAGTTAAACCATACTCTCGTTATTTGACAAAGAAGACCAAACTGCGGTCTCTTTGGGGGTCGATTAGACTAGAGGGAGGAGGATCGGGAAGAACGATCCTCTCATTGCGATAGAGAGCCCGAATATGGAAGAGAGGAGTATCCAGATACTCCCGAGAGAAGAAATTTTTCAAGGTGGAAGGAGTAATACTAGACTCTTGGTTAATGACATCAGGGAGCTTTGAGCTATCCATGGAGGAATGAAAAGCGTACCTTGAAAACGGCAGGGCAGGAGAACGGAGATAGCGATACACACAGAGAGCAGAGAAGAACAAGAGTTTTGGGAAGACTGAGAAAATTTGAATTTTGAAACAGTAAAATGAAGAAGAGACGTTTTAAGGGAAACTGTCCTCGAGCCGAACGGTCATAATGATCCTCGATATTTACCCCCTCATCATTCATGAAATAATTAATGAGAAGGTAAAGGGGCAATTGATGATCGCTGGGTTTCACTACCCCAATACAAGGCCAGGCCCGTGATGACAACTCTGGTCCATGGATCAAAAAACCCCCTCAATGAGCCGGCCTAGACCACCCGGCCTTGAGGTCAAACCTCCCTTGGGCCTCAGTCTCCTCAAGCCCAGCTCAGTTTTGAGACTTATCAGGAGATGGGATGACCGGCCCATCTGTCCAGCAGATCTGCTTACACGCGTGCCAGGAGAGAATTAAATGGTCGTTACGTATAGAACAGACGTCTGATATTTTTGTACGCCCGTATCTGTATGACAGAGACAGGTGGCCCAATAGCAGTAAGGCCGTTAGACGTCACTAGCAGACAAAGGAAAAGAATAAAAGGAGAGGGATCCTTCTCTTAGACTAAACTTACCCAACTATTATAAAACTCTATTTTCTCTGGATCTCAAAGTATTAAAAAGGAAGAAGAGGAAAAGAATAGGATAATTTGGTCTTTTACTATCTTTTTAACGATAAAAATAGACGAAATAATTATTTCGTTGACGTAGATAAAATATAAAGACATTTTAATAAATTTCTAAAAATATAAAAACTGACTTATTAATAATAATAGTAATATTCAGAGAATAAATTATAAATAATAATAATAATAATAATAATAATATATTTTATTTTGTAAAATTAATTTGCAAAATCATGAAATTTTTCTACAACTAACGTAATAACGAAGAAAGAATATTTAAAATTAGTATGGCCTAATCATTAATCAACAAAGCCACACCATCAAGAAAGACGTACTTCACCTTACATTAGTAAACTATGTACCAATGGGTCGCCAAAGGAAAACCATTAACCGCGTGAGGGAGCAAGAGCAGCCCCACTGGTCTCATGGCTAGCATTAACGGCAAGCAGACGGAGTCTAGCGATAATTAAAAAATTCTAGAATAGACATTTAACACGCTATCCTGTGCCAAGTGTCGGACATGCGCTGCCACGTTTACTCGCTCAGTTTTCGGTTTGCTCACGTGTGTTAGGCCTTCCTTGACGCTTCACAGGGTATGCTCACTGGCCACTGTGAATGGTCAATTATGCCCCTAGATGCATGACGTAATATCACGAGGGAAAATGTGTATATTTTAATCCTACAAGCCATCAACGATATCCAACTATAAATTTCAGCTACAAGACATAAAAGGTAATGAGAAAATTTGATAAAATATTATATTAAAAAATGGACTGATTACCGGGAAAGGGAGTTATCAGTTCAAAGGGAGCTCTGTGTAAATAAACAAAAGCTCATGTCTGTGTTTGGTTCCTTGCCTATTTTCTCTCACTTTCACGGAAAAAAGAGCTTTGTTAATAATTTTTCTTCTTCCTCAAGTGAGTCGAACAGATCTCCTGCATTGACTCAATCTTCAGGTGAGATTGTTACTAAAGGAATTTAGCCTTTTTTTTTAACATGTATTATAATATTTTCTGTTACATTAGTCTAGCAACAGAGGAGAATAAAGTGGCATTATCTGTGGAGATCACTTGAGAAAATCTGTTGGGATTTGGTTGTTTCTGCTATTGATATATTTCTGCATAGTAGGAAGACCCTTTTTTTTTACCCTTTTTTTTTCCTTTAATTTAGTCGAGTTCTCGGAGAAAATCATTTGTGAGTTCAGTTCCTTGCTGCCCTGGGAATAACTGCCCTCTACTTAAATGATCTGCTAACTCGAAAAGGTAACTGTTTTAGGAGCATTCCAATGAATTGGAGAAATTGGGCAGTGTTTCTGCTCTGTTTTACCTCAAACTGGGTTTTGCTCCTCTCAAATGTTTTTGTTTCTAACCATGTTAAAAATTAAAATATTTTGTTCCTATAGTGATTCCGTCTCAGTTTCTTTCTAGCAGGATGGTTTCATAAAATGGGGGTAGGAGATGAGGATTTAGCCGGGAAATCACAAACCACCTCAAAACTGTAGGAAGATTAAAACTTGCTTGAGCAACTGGAAGAGGGATGGAGACAAGGACATAAGAGGGAGAGAAAAGCTGAAAATTTATAACCATTTTCTCAAGCTTGAGCAATGGATACAGGCAAAGAGAACCAAAAAGAGTTGCAGGTGGAGGATTCGTGGATTCCAAAAACTCCTTTGAAGCCCAATCTACCAACACCACAGGTGATCTACACAACCACAGAAAACGAGTTGGGATTAAAAGGATTGTCACCTGGTTTTTCTCAAGAGAGTAGAGATGGAAGGTTGAGCGCATGTTTAGATTCCGCCGCCAATGGCAACTGGAAAGCAGCTTTAGAAGCTCAAAAGGGCATTACAGTTGACAGTGCTGAAACATGCAGAGGATTTCCCATCAACAGTACAGCCAGATGCAACTTTACATCTCTTTTGGCTCTTCAAGATCGAGCCTCAGCAACCACTACGAGTGCATTCAGATCAAATCTCCCTTTTATTAATGGCAATTACTCGCAGGAATCCCAGTGTAAGCTCAATCCATTTTATCTCTCTGGTAGGAATGGCTATAGTACATAATATTTTTTATTATTTGGACCCGACCTAAATCTAATAAAACGTATTTAAATAGTTATAATCGAATTTAAAATAAATTTAAATTTAAAAAATAATATCTATTACGGTTTATAAACCATATTCTAATTTTATGCATAGAATATTCAATGCTCGAATCTATTTATATAAATAATTTATTTAATATAAAAAATATATTTTATAATAATATTTATAAATGTTTATATTTTTTTATTTAAAAATTAAAATTTAAATATTTTTTAAAAGTATTAAATTTTTTAAATGAAAATTATTAATAAAAAAATGTTTTTTATATAAATTATTAATTAAAATATATAAAATTAAATGAATTCGAATTTTATTTCAATAAGAGTTTAAATATTACTAATATAAAATCGGTCGGGCAGTTTAATTTTCGTAGATATTCTGTCCGTTTATATTCCTACCCTCTGCCGTTTAATTTCTGCAGGCAGTACACAAACGCCGCCTCATGGACCTGCTTACGACCTTAACTCACCAGCAGACGGCAAGGCGACGTCTTGTATATTTCACTTAACACCAGAGAAGGACTCAACACTGGGATGCAGACAAGTCACTCAAGTGCACTATAACTACAGAGATCAAAGAGAGAATCAGCAAAGAAATGTGCTGCAGAATGAAACTTCTATAACAGCAGTTGACACCAACAGCCTCCAAACTGGCAGAGAACTCCAAAAGCTGGCAAAAGATTCATTGTCTACTGCTGTTTGTACAATAACCAAGGAGAATCACAATCCTGAAACACCACAGCAGAAACCAAGGAGGAAAAAGCACAGGCCAAAAGTAGTCACAGAAGGCAGGCCTAGGAGTAGAAAACCAGTTACTGCAAAGCCTGCTTCTTCCACTGAAACGCCAACCTTAAAGAGGAAGTATGTGCGAAAGAAACCACTTGACAACACCCCAAATCTGCCCCTGGCAGAATCTAAAATAAACCCAACAGGTAAAAGGCGTTATGTGCGAAAGAAACCACTCAATAAAGCCTCAGCAACTCCCCCAGTAGAAGCAGCCGGAGAATCTATTAATCCAAAGGCACTAGATCCTGCCAATAAGTCATGCAGAAGGTCGTTAAATTTTGACACTCAAGCAAAACTGGGAGATGACGACTCCAAATGTAAGCCAAATGCTAACAAAGATTCTCAGCCACAAGCACAACTAAGAAATCAATCAAAATCAACCGTGGATATTGGGCAAGGAATTGAAGTAATCGTAAAAACTACACAAGCATGCATTGCATGTGATCTTGCAGATTCTGTGAACCAAATGCTTAAAGAGTATATCTCATTGCCTGAAAAACAAGCACCAAGTGCAGCTTATGAGCTCATTGAAGGAGAAAATCACACAGTACTTCCTCTTCCTGCAAAGACTCATCCTCCAGGGGAAGAACAGAATGACAACTCACAGGAGAGCCACGCCAAAGAGGAAAACCAAGTGACTGGTACTGTACAGCAGAAAACCACACAGATCATGTTGCCAGCTGACACTGAACGGCCATCAGTAGATCCAGATGGCTCCACCTGCAGAACCTGCACAATTTTGCCAGATGAAGGAAAAGAAAATGGATCAAAAAGGAAGCTTTTCAGTTCCATTCAACAGCCAGATTCCTGCAGCACAAATCTATCTGGGATTCAGTACAATTCTTTACCTACGTACCAGAGAACACTTTCAAGCATTTTAAAGAAAAAGACTGAAAAGGGACAAAATTCAGCTGCATCCGGCAAATCCTGTATGACTTTTGCAAAAGACATAGGAAGAACAGTAATGACATGCCCACCAAAGGATGCCAGAGTAGATCCTTCTATCTCAACATCCAATTATTTGATTTCTGCCCCATGCACTGCTAATGCAGATGCACATGGAGAAACAGGCAGCCTTCAGTCTGAAAAGCAAAATTCTGGCCCCAATGCCAACCAAAAGAAGAGGTCAACAAAAAAGAGACCCCGAGGTCCTACTCAAATTCAAGATTTGGCTCAAGTAACCAAAATGAGGGGCCTGATGCGTCAAACTTACACAGTTGGACTCATACCAGCAGATTATAATGTACAGCAAGTTGAGGACTCAAATAGACCTCATGAATGTATAGAGGCTTTAGCAGAAGAAATGTGTGGAACACTGACAACAAAGAGAAGTAAGAAGAACGTCTCTCTAATTAATTCCACATCCTCCCCCACAAATTGGGAGCAATCACATGGGAAAATCATCTTATGCAATCAGAGCCAATTCTTAGCCCAGTCACTAGGTACTTCAAGTGAGAAATAGAACTTTAGTTGAGGAATAATAACTACTGTTACGAGATAGTTATCATCATAGCTTTTAAGTTATCTAAATACTATATCAAGTATTCCTCATTCAAGCAGCCTTTTGATGCAGGTACTCCTCCAGAAGTAATATGGGGCATATCTCACGTTGATGCTATAGTTGAGCAATTACAGCATCTAAACATTAATAGGGAAAATGGTGGCATAGCATATAAAGAACAGAGTGCTCTTGTTCCTTACTATATTGGAAATGAACAGAATGCACTTGTTCTTTATAGAAGAGATGGCACTATTATACCCTTTGCTGACTCATTTGTACCCATCAAGAAACGACGTCCACGACCTAAAGTTCACCTCGATGAAGAAACTAACAAAGTATGGAAACTTCTAATGGGAAACATCAATGGTGAAGGCATTGATGGAACTGATGAAGAGAAGGAGAAGTGGTGGGAAGAAGAACGAAAAGTTTTCCATGGGCGTGCGAACTCATTTATAGCACGAATGCATCTTGTACAAGGTACACCATTGCGATCTATCTAAAGCTTATACCATTTATTGGACTTCATGGTGATTAATAGCCAAGTAAATCCAGGAAAATATAGGCTATGCTAACTGAAATTTACCATCATTAAATTATAGGTAGACTCCTTAGTGAGATGAATATGTCAACAATGAAAGGCTTTGCATATATCAAGCATGGACTATTAGGATTTCAGAAATTATTTACGATGTGTCTACTGAATGCAAACATATCACTAGTATCTCTCAGAGTCAAAAGTAGTTCAAACTGAAATCTCAATGCCATCAAATTGTAGCTTATCAGGCAGCATAATTGACCAATCAGGAACTTGAAAGATTTTGAAGGCAGAACTTCATTGGCACTGAGCAGGGCCTTATAGTTGTGCATTTTGGAAATTTATAATTAGCTATTCTACAAGCACTACAGTACTTCAACAGCCAAAACTATGTACAATTCATTAGCAAGGAATGCATCTTACTCAAACTTGAAAATATAGGAAAGTAGCATCCAAAATACATAGATAAAATCTCAGAACAACTTAACTTTAATGTGTATAAGCATCTTAACCAGAAACTCGATCTAGACAGCTTTCCTTTGACAATTTTAACTTTCTAATTTATGGACAAATGGTATAATATCATTTCTGCAGGGGATAGGCGCTTCTCTCAATGGAAGGGATCAGTTGTTGACTCGGTGATTGGAGTATTTCTTACCCAAAATGTCTCTGACCATCTTTCTAGGTAAAAATGAGTCTCCTAGATTATTTTATCACTGTATAGAGGCAGAAAAGGAGAAGAAAAACCTCTTACTGATTATTTTCTGCAGTTCTGCATTCATGTCACTTGCTGCACGTTTTCCTTTGAAGTCGGCTAACAATCAATGCTTTGAAGAAAGAACAAGCTCAGTAATTGAGAAACCAATAGCATGCATGCCAGATCTAGAAGAAGCCATAAAATGGAATGGGACACCAAATCAATCAATTTGTGACCAAAGTTCCATGACCCTCCATGAGTCTGAGCTTGATGAGGAACAAGAGGTAGTGAATAGCAATGCATCCTCTACAAGCAGTATTGGGATTATTAGCTCTATAAGTGGCTTAGAGACATACTATGAATCAAAGGTAAACAGATTAACAACAGATACCACCAAGACAGCAAATAATGGTTATACAAGGGAAAAGAGAAGCGAGATAAATGATGCATTTTCATCTCAAAATTCTGTTATTTCATCTCAAAACTCTGTGGATTCACCAACTGCTCAAGCTGCTGAAAGAAAAGAATCATTCTCAGGGAACTCAGAAGCAGAAGATTTAATTGATAGATCTAAATTCAATAGTTGGAACAGCTCTAGTTCTTTTATGGAGCTTTTAATAAAGGCTGGATCTAACAAGCTACATGAAGTCCAGAGCCATGGATATGACAGAGTCTTTCCTGATCAGAACTCAAAAGATGAGTGTAACAAAACCCAAAATGCAGGAAATGACTTCCACATGCATAAGAAATACAATGTAGATTGTCCTAGAAGCACCTTAGAAGCATCTGCAATTCCATCCAATAACTGTCAATCGCATCTTATTTCCAACTTAGGAGGCGTGGGATTTGAGTACTATGAGATGTTTACCGAGGAAACAAGATGTTATGAAATATCAAAGAACCACAGAAGAAACTCTGTGAAAGAACCAAGTTTATTTACATCAGAATGTACCAGTCAAACTACAGATGAAAATAATATGACCATTGCTGCTCAAGAAGCATCCATATCTCCAACTCCAAATAATCCATCATGCAGCAAGTTTCAAGGCAAGCACACAACCACACAAACTCAAGGAAAGCTTGTTGAAGACCTTCCCATTTTCAGCAAATCATTGGATCAGATGCAAAACAATGAAATGCAGGAAAATCTGTACGTGTCACTGTCAAACCCAGGAGAAAGCTTAGATATTGTGGAAAGTAGCAGCGGACTTAATCCACAACAAAAGAATTCACCAAAAACAACAGAACTAGACTTGATTGAACGTGGCCTTGCAGAAATTAAGGAGACTAAAGAAATGAATGCTGCCACCAGAAAAGCAAAAAGCAGAAGGGTTGGAAAGGAGATAAGAGAACATGTTGACTGGGATGAGTTAAGAAAACAGGCAGAAGCAAATGAGAAGAAAAGACAAAGAACACAGAACACAATGGACTCATTGGACTGGGAAGCTGTAAGATGTGCAGATGTTAATGAGATTGCCAATGCAATCAAGGAGCGTGGGATGAACAATGTGCTTGCAGAACGTATAAAGGTACAAATATATTACATTCCAGAAGAACCCAGATTAAATTCTAAAAAAAAAAAAAATCTTTTTTACTCACAATGAGCCCTTCGGGTCAGTTGACACTAACCACTATATTCATCCAGAATTTTCTTAATCGACTGGTTAGAGAACACGGAAGCATTGATCTGGAATGGCTGAGAGATGTTCCACCAGACAAAGCGAAGTAAGCATAAAGCATTAATTCTAAGCATTAGTTTTAGAACTGGTTGAACACATCAATAGACGACTTCAGCAGTTAGTGTATCACCAAGACATGAGTTTTTGCTAGTAATATCATATGGTAAATAGAAAGTATATTGCTTGTTTGGTCTATTAAAATATATACTGAAATATAAAATGTTTTTGTAGAGAGTATCTACTAAGCATAAGGGGACTGGGACTGAAAAGTGTGGAGTGTGTACGGCTTCTCACACTTCACCATCTTGCTTTTCCAGTAAGTTTAAACTAGTTTAACTTCTATCAGAAACGAACGGAACATATATCAACCTTTATCAATGTTTAACAGGTTGACACAAATGTTGGACGTATAGCTGTACGATTGGGCTGGGTCCCTCTTCAGCCACTGCCCGAATCACTTCAATTACACCTTCTAGAGCTGTTAGTACTACAAACTAAAACACAAATGACATCAACTGCGCTTACTAAAAACAACATTTCTACTGTTGTCCATGCACAGGTACCCTGTGCTGGAATCAATTCAAAAACATCTTTGGCCCCGACTGTGCAAGCTTGACCAGAGAACACTGTAAAGATAAACTCCACTTGATTTAACACTCTTGAATGATAAATGCATATGCCATAAAATTTGTCAAGTTATTCTTGATTAAAATTGTTCACTAATCCATTGCAGAATCAATTAACAGGTATGAACTGCATTACCAGATGATCACTTTTGGAAAGGTGCATTTTACTTACTTTAAACTTGAAATTACATGTTCATTTTTTTTTTTTTTTGGTTAGTGAGAAGGAGAATCTAAGAAGGTTTGAGATTGTGCAGGTATTCTGTACCAAAAGCAAGCCCAATTGCAATGCCTGTCCAATGCGAGGAGAATGCAGACACTTCGCTAGTGCATTTGCCAGGTTTGCGTAAATCTTGCTACCCTTACAATACATGCTGCTGGAACTGCACCAAAATGCAGGATTTACTCTCGCACACTCACCACCATCTAGAGCTATTATTTCCAATGTTAATCGTAAAAAGTAAAAACCAAGAACAGTCTGAACTCAGATTAAGTATGCAACGGAGCTGCAAACAATGGAGTTATCGTCTAGCAATATGAATCTCAATGTAATTTAAGCAAAACTAGCTACAGATAGGATGTATACATCAAGTAATATGAATAGACTCTGGATATAATCACCTTGGTTATTTCCATTGAGCAAAAACCAGGGATGAATGAGAGAACCACAAACCCTTATGGTAAACTGAAAATATTCTGCTGCAAATGAATGAAAAGCAACAGTTGCTGTGAACTTACAGATGAACCATGTTGAGTGCAGTGCAAGACTCGCCTTACCTGGGCCAGAAGAAAAAGGTATAGTGAGTGCAACTGAAAACAGGACAGTTAAGCAAAACCCTACTGTGATGAGTGATCAACTGCCACTGCCGCTACCCCAGGCCACTGAACCATCAGAAGGAAATCAGCAGTCAGAATCCAACAGATATCTTGCAGTCATTAATTGTGAACCTATTGTTGAAGAGCCATCATCACCAGAACCAGAATGCCCTCAAGTCACAGAAGCTGATATGGAAGATACCTTCTGTGAGGATCCTGATGAAATTCCGACAATCAAACTGAATATTGAAGAGTTCACTCAAAATTTGCAGAACTACATGCAAGAAAATATGGAACTTCAAGAAGGTGATATGTCAAAAGCGTTGGTTGCTCTGACATCGGAAGCAGCTTCCATTCCCACACCCAAGCTCAAGCATGTAAGTCGGCTGCGAACAGAGCACCAAGTGTAAGTAGTCATCTCATCTCCCTTATTAGAACAGTTATGAATTGGTATTTCCAAATGTCATAATTCAATTGGATTAGGAATGATTATCCATTGGACCTTGCACGTTTATGAGGTTTAACTTTATTGGCCTGAAACTGAGGGAAAAAAAAAAAGAATATACTTGAAAAATTAGCTGTTAATCCTTATTCTATGGACAAAGACAAGAAAAGCAGAGCAGTCCGCCAAAGAATGTAATGATAATAAGCAAAAATATCCACCATTGAACACAGAAAGCAAATTGATTCCAACAAATTTTTGGTTGATTATGCTAATGGGACCAATCCTTCTATCGTATACTAATTTTTTTTCCCCTTTTGCCACATGCAGTTACGAACTTCCAGACAGCCACCCTCTTCTGCAAGGGGTTAGTCATTGCATCCAGCTAAACAAGGCTATTAATTTGCCACACATTAACCAAATTCCTTTCCTAATGAAAATCTTCTGATTCTACTTCAGTTGGATAGACGAGAACCTGATGATCCATGCTCTTACCTTCTTGCTATATGGACACCGGGTAAGTAAAAGACAGACAAACCAATGAGAGTAAATTCCTTTCTGCACTGTTAGGAACATGACTCAAGCCACAACTTCAGTAATAACTCAGCCTCAAAATATTGTATGCTTGATTAGCAATAAAACATACCAAGCCACGGCCTTGAGAATGAGCTCTTAAAAATATCACATGTACAGAGATAAAGAGAATCATTCTAACTTCGTAATGCCAGCTTCAAAGCTTGCAAGCTTGACACACTGCTTAGTTCAACTCAGTTATAAAGCAATGGTTAGGTAGAGTCATAACTCCTTAGCAATGGTCACTTAGAACCATATGTCCTTATAAAGTCATGAGAAATAGTTGTTTTTTGGAAGGGTAACGACAGGAAAAAACCCTATTTACAATTATCCATTCATATGCTGCTATCTTCCTTAAACAATTGTGGGTATTTTTAGAATGGATTTCAAGATCCTTGCACAAGTTAATTTCCCATTGAACAGTTTACTTAAACCCAAAGTGATTCCAGCATACCAATGTTTTGATGTTGCTTAAGCTTATTAGCATTGTAATGATTTGTTGAAAACAGCCCCAACCAGGTTGATTGCTTCTTTTTTTAAAGAAATCGGTTACATGCTGAAAAGAAGTCAAAGGAATTGCGGTTCATACAAATGGTCCACTATCAATATGGGCCACCCTTTATTTACTTTTCATACAAAAGCTCAAAGGACAGGTTATTTAAACCATAAGATATGCAAAGCCCAAAGAATCCAAGTGTTGGGCTAATCTTAGCTCGGTCATGCACCCGATGCATTGAGAGTTCAAATTATGTCAAGCAAACGGTAAACTTACATTGTCTTGATGTAGTTCAGTACATTTTTTATTAATTGCTCCCATCAGGTGAAACGGCAAATTCCATTCAGCCACCTGAAAGTAGATGCAACTCGCAAGAATATGGCAAATTGTGTGATGAGAAGACATGTTTCTCTTGCAACTGTAAACGTGAAGCAAATTCACAAATTGTTCGAGGGACACTTTTGGTGAGAATATTTATTCAAACATTTCATTATGGTCTTGCTTGACGTCTCTTAGAAATGATGAAACGGTGCAAGTCAAACACTAAACAATATAACACATCATCAACAGATACCATGTCGAACGGCAATGAGAGGGAGCTTTCCCCTGAATGGCACATATTTTCAAGTTAATGAGGTAAATTCACTCTGAAACTGACTTATTCAACTCCTATCTGTGGGCTGCACATCTTTTAAAACTTCAAAAAAAGTTACCAATATGATTATGCAGGTTTTTGCGGACCATGACTCTAGTTTGAACCCAATTGACGTTCCTAGAACCTGGATATGGAACCTACCAAGACGAACGGTTTACTTTGGGACATCAATACCAACAATATTTAAAGGTAAAGTTTCTAATTAGATTATAGTCCTAATGAATAACAATTAGTCCTAACAAATAGCTGAGTACATCATTGGCCCTCCCCTTTTTTCTGTGGTCCATCAGGTTTGACAACAGAAGGTATTCAACACTGTTTTTGGAGAGGTAATGATTCTCTACTTTTATGTCATCCTAGCTGCTTTGGTTTGAATATTTTGCATCTTTAGCCACACAAAACTATAGTAAAACCTTGCCACATATTATAGACAAATGAACATGTCCAGCATTAGCGTTTACAGATGACATTGCTTGCCTTAAGACTTACCTAAGTAACCTATACCATACTTTGTAAATATGTTTACATATAGTGGTGAAGGATAGTAAAACTTTGTAATACATGTATTTACTATATTTTTAACCCTACTAACCCTATTACGACTTAGGCCTCCTACCTTCACATTGTAACATTTTGCATGGGAGGTATTGTAATTTACATCATCTATTCTCCAGTATCCCAGATCTATGTGCGATAGACACAAACTCAACACAAGTTGACAAAATTTTCCCAACTCCATTATCCTTAAGAAGGCCAGCTGAATATGTTCAGCTAACATTAATAGACAGGAAATACAGGCATCTTCAATATGTTATCATTTTATATAATTTCTGAGTAAGACGTGGCCAAATTAAACTTTATTTCAGATGGAACAACTTATTATCTGACCTGTTGATGTTGCAATAAAACATGAAAAATCAAAGCACACGCACAGCTGACAACATCTACGTTTCAAAGCTTTCGATCTCTCTTAAATGGGATTCATGGGAAACCTATCACCTGTGGAACTGTTTTTCAAATCAGGGTGAGGAGAAAATAATTTCAAAACTGGGGTGAGCTGAAAAATATTTTAAAATACAGGGTGGGTGAGTCAATGTTCCACGGCAGAAGGGACATATTCGAACATGTCTTGTATTATTTGACATGCTCGATACTAATAGAGTATTGTTTGACATGCGCGATACTAATAGTGTAGAACGTGTAGGTTTGACACATTATGACTGTTGAATATCGACTCCGGCACTCTTATTTTTGAAAAAGCTCTTACCTGTGTCTAAACCTGTACGTATGCACATCCACCCCACATGCAAGCACCAGTTGGTGCGCCTAGTGCAGTGACTGGAGAGAGAGAATGGCTATAATAACATAGATTGAAATTCTCACATGCAATTATCAATCCATAGCCAACATGATCATAAGATCATTGACATTAACCTTCATCAAAAGCACACATGTTATTATATGTGCGTCCGTGCATATTAGTTTAAGTCTTCCTTTTCTAAATGTACGAAAACGTTTCAAAATTAATATTTTTACTAAAATGGTTAACCTTTTCTTCCTAATTGGACTTAACTGTGATCGCTTGTCAATAATATACATCTGCAAACCTGTTCCTTAATTGTGCACGTTGATGGATTGTAGGATATGTTTGCGTGAGAGGATTTGACCAGAAGACACGGGCACCTCGTCCTTTGATAGCCAGGCTGCATTTCCCCGCCAGCAAGTTAAACAAGGCAAAAGGCAAGAATTCTAATGATTCGCAAATGGTGCCTTAAAATAACCACCACCGTTCCCAGAAAGCACAGATGACTATATGAGAGTGCTCAGGCGACAATAACCAACAGCCTCACTTCGATGAATGTAACCTGTTTTTCATCAACAACCAAAAAAAGGCAAAATTCGAGTTGAGTTGTATAATCCCATAACTGAAGAGAATGTAGCATGTACATGGTTTAACAAGACTAATTTCGTTAATTTTATGCTCGAATTTGAGCCATTGTTCTGAAACAGACTGCGCATCACATAGTACACAAACATAGAGAAAATTAAGAGCTAGGTAATCCGAATCTGATGATAGAAAACAAGAAAAACGAAAAATGCGAGATGGTTAGGTTTAGAGCAACTGCAACAGCAGCAATTCTCCAAACACCACACTTCCCTTCTTGGTTTACAATAAACAGCATCTAAATATTCAACCGAGTCCTAAATGTTGATGATTTTGGAAATTAACCTATTCATAACTACAATGGCATCCTGAAACATAATTCAACCTCCGATCGGTGGATCCAGTTATATTTAACCATAAATTCATATCGGACAAAAAGAAAAATCATATAAAGTTTTGCTAAGAGGCTCAGACACGATTCAATAAATTCCATTTTAGACATAATTCCAGAGATAAACCATCATTTTCAACTGGAGAGAGGCAGGAGATATGAAGCCGATAGCAACAGATAGTAGAATCGAACTCAAAGCCAGCAAAAAGAAGCACAAAAACCAAAACCCAATCGAACATCCATGGATTGGTGATGAAGGTAAGAATCAAAGAAACGTACCATTCGCTTGGAGCAGCGACGGAGAGTGACTGCTGAGGAAGAGAGACGGGACAGGTTTTGGTAAAATAGCTACATTTGCCGCCTTAGCGCCATTTTAATCTTCGTTTTCCCTCCCAGTTAGGCCTTTCAGTTTAACGAAACGCCCTTGTGTTTGAAACATGCGCCACACGTGGCGAGTTTGAGGATCTTGGTGGACTTGGCGGGCTGTAAAAGCGAAAAAGAAAATTGTCAAATTCATGGCTGAACTATATTTAAAATGAAAAATATTTTATTTTATTTTTCTGTCTAAATTTACACAGAAAACTTATTAAACACCATCAAAAAATCTCAATTGAAACTTTTAATTATAATTCAAGCTAAATTTGAATTAAAATATAACTTTCAATATTCTTTACCCTTCAATATAGTTTAAGAGGAAATTTGATTTTCTTATTGCATGACTATGTATACTTCCATGCCAAAAAACTCCGTTGGTTCTCCTCATTACTAATAATAACACAATATATTTATTAAAAAAAAAAAAGTAAAGTTTTACAAATGAACACATTACTGGATCAAATATTACCACTCTCACTAAGTTTTCTTTTTTCTTATTGGGTCTCCTTCTTTGCTGAGCCTTTCGGCTTCCTTCGTCCCTATTTTTTTTGTAGAGTTTCCCAACTCATCTTCGGTTACACTGGACATAAAAGGGTTTGAAGATTTTGCCTTGGGTTTTTTTCTTCAAGTTGTTTAAAATTGCTGTGTTTTAAGGAATAGTTCATCTTTAGGGATTATATATCAAGCTCTAAAAGCTATTAATGGTGGCACTCAAGCCTCATTAACGCTATAAAGCTTTGGCCATCACTTTATTCCCACGGCGATTTGCTGATATAGTTTGTTTTTCTTGGTCTATTGCTGCTACCATTGTTTGATGGCATGTTAGGATACACACGATTTCTGATTCTTCAATCAATCTCTGCCACTTCTTCTTTTTTAGTTTTCTGGTTCTCATAGCCTCCAATCCCATTGCATGCAAGTTGTGACATGCTATTTTAGAAGCGCATAATAATTTTTCATAAAAGATGTCTATCTATAGTTTTTATTGAGATAATTTTCTCCCAAAAAAACTTGCGTTTATTTGTTTTCTCGATCAAGCTAACTTTTCTCCGTCCATTTCCATGGGCTTTTGGGCAGGAGAAGAATTTCGTTTTGTTTCCATTGTGTAATGGACTGCTCTCCATCACATGATGTGTTGTATATGCTATTGTGTGGTTGTTTTGCTCATATATGGAGTTGTCTTGGAGCATTTTATGTTGTCGTGAGTGTAAGAGTGTTGAGTTTGTCTCCATACATGTGAATTTGGCGATTCAAAGGCAACTTGGGACTTCAATGGATATTTGGTTTTGTTGTTATGTTGGTCTGGTGTTTACAAGTGTGTATGTAAGGGGTCGGGTATTCCCTTTATGTTTATAAGTGTGTATGTAAACTTAGTTGGGATTATATATTTTTTTTTCTTCGATCACTCATAACGGTTAATTTTTCCCATACATATGAGCATACTTGTTTTTTCATTCTCGTCGGACGCACTTATTTGCCCATTCTTATCAAGCGGCCATCCTTCACATCACATGAGCTAGCTCTCCTATGAGAGTCTAGATCTTTGGTCAATCCGGCTTGCTTTAGTCGCAGGCTAGATGACGCACTAATAGATTGGCTTTTTTAATAGGTTCTACTGAGTTTTGGATATGTTTATTTCTCCAGAACTCGATCTCTATCAACTCCGCGATCGTCATGGTCTATGTTGCCGGTGAAGCAACTGCTCAATGACTTTAAGGAAAATTTTGAATGTTTGGTATCGCATCTTAGTTAGAAGATATTTCTAAAATTTTTTTTTTGTTGGTATCACATTTTAGTTAGAAGATATTTTTAAAATTTTTTTTTTGTTGTCTAAACTTATTTTTAATGATAGTGGTGATTTCATGTTTTATAAGTTTCAACTTGCTATTTATGGCTTTGTGCGGCTATCTATGATGAAAACGATTCCGTTTGCTTTGTACAAGATTGGCTTGGTTGCAGCAAAGGTAGAGTTGACGATGGTGTTTCCAACAGCTTATGTTTCAATGTCAATAATGAGTTTTCTAGGTTAATAGCCTATTAGGTTCGGTTGTGTTCTAAACTTATTATGGCTTATTTTATAGAAACAAACTTCCTATTTGTAATTGGACTCGACATTTTTGTAATGCAGCTCATTTCAACGTTAAATGCAAAGTACACTTGCAAGTTAAAAGAAAAAAAAAATCGTAAGAGCAAACCACTCATAAAAAATATTTTTAATAATGCTTTATCTCTTGCGATTTAAGAAAAACTGATTTTGACAGTGAGGGTGCCTTCAATAAATCCTCGTAACGACAAGGATATTTGCAATTATAAAGAATTTTCAAATTAACTCAGATTAAATTGAAATAAAAAAATCAATAAATAATAACAATGAATCAAAAATTACTATTAAAAAATAATTAAATTGTAAAACTAGTTGTTTTTCTCACACAGCGCAGATTATATATTATATTATTCAAACAATATATTTTAACATTTTTTATATTTTACATTTTTTTTTCAAATAATTATATAATTTTTATAATAAATTTGTAATTCATCACAATTATAATTTTAATTATTTTTTGAAAAAGCACAAATATAATTTAAACATTATTTTTATTTTTAATAAATATAATAAAATATTTTTTATAGCACTTTGTTTATATGGGATAATACTGTGGCAGTTGAAATTTAAAATATTAAGGTATGATAATTTTTTACTAAAAAATAATAAATAAGAATAAAAAGATACTAAGTGTCAACTTTTAAACGTGCTTGGCAAATTAAGCAATGAATTATGGTTAATCCATGGTATAAAGTTTTGTTAATAGTGAAACTATTAACTATTTATTCATGCACACTCATAAATTTAATCTGACAATAAATATATCTGAGTAAATTTTAGAGATTTTAAGTTTTACTTCTCGAATTTCAGTCTACATTTAAAAAAAATCTAATACTTTATTTTTAAATAGTCAATTTATAAATTTTATAAAATAGTTAATATAAATCTATATTTACTAAAAAAAATAAATTGACTGATAAATTACTTCACGTTACTTTGTGATGACCGCTGGATTCCTTCACCCCAGACTAGGGGCTTGACCACAGCCCAAGGCCCATGACGTAGAGGCCCACGCACCTGATATACATAACAAGCCTGGCTCATCCAACTTTCAAGGCCGGGCTCGACCTCTCTTCACTCAGGCTTAGCACCCGGCCCAACTCTCAGCCCAGCCCAGGATCCGGAATAATATTCACCAGACAGCCTGGCAGATCCGCTCGAACGTACGCACGAGGAGAGTCAGAGGCCGTTACGCATGGAGCAGGCGGCTGATACCCTAGTACCTCCGAATCCGCATGGCAGAGACGCGTGGCCCAATCCTGGAGAGACCTTTACACGTCACCAGCAAGCAAGACAATGTATAAAAGAGGAGTCCCCTCCTCAGGAAACTAAGGCCTTATTCAGTAATACAAAACCCTTGTAAAACCATATTCTATTGGATCTCAGATCATCAATTGGCGCCGTCTGTGGGAAACGAAGGAGATCTTTTCATCACCGGAGTTTTCACTTTCAAAACCCACTGAGATCCACGATGGCAAACCACCAAGAAAGTAACCTTAATATTCCAAATGACCTGAGCTCTGCCCAAGATGGGCAGCAGTTCTCCTTTTCTAGCCCTACAACGTTGAATAACCAAACACCTATTTCTCTTAATCCCTCGCCAAGCCTGGCAGGGAATACTCCCACCATGACCCTGTCTAACCAAGACATTCAAACCATGGCTCTCCAGCTACAAACCACTGCTCACTGGTTGGGGCAGATAATGCAACAAAGGGGACTTAGCACCCCAATAAACGCACTCCCAGTAGTGGAGGAACCTAGAACCGATGAACCCCAACCTACCTCTGCCCGCCTCCAAACTAACAACCACGACGCCAGAGAAGAAGAAGAACCGGAGGCCCGAATTCATGGGAGAAGGGCAAGAGAGTTGATAGAAAATGAAGAGGTGAACGACTATTCCGCTGAAACAACCAGGGAAACGGGAACTGAAACAGAGGAGGAAGAATGTAGTTCGGGCAAAAGATCCAGCCCGGAAGACGAGAAAATGAACCAAAAGCTGAAAAGGTTGAAGGAGCAGCTCCTAGCCGAGTTAGGTAAGAAAGATCAGAGTCAAACCTCCTTGCCTACTTCTTCTCCCTTCTCAAAGATAATGCAGCAGGAGACCGTTCCCAAAAAGTTTATGATGCCGCCTATGGCGGCCTATAATGGGGCTGGTAACCCGAGAGAGCATGTCATGAACTATAAGACCTTCATGGAGTTGCAAACTCTGTCAGATGCTCTGATGTGCAAGGTGTTCCCAACAACGCTCTCGGGACCAGCGAGGGCATGGTTCAACAGCCTGGAGGCCGGAAGCATTAAAAGTTTCGGAGATCTGGCCACCCGCTTCATTAGCCGGTTCGTAGCCGGGGTGCCAGCAGATAGGAAGACGAGCTATCTGGAAACAGTGAGACAAAAAGCTGGTGAATCCCTCAGAGAGTATGTCGCCCGTTTCAATACGGAGGCCCTGCAGATTCCCGAGCTTGACGAAGGAAGGGCGGTAGAGGCCATGCAAAAGGGAACAACCTCTGCCGAGTTCTTTGGTTCTCTGAGCAGGAAACCGCCGACCTCACTGGCCGAGTTAATGAAGAGGGCGGAAAAGTATATAAGGCAGGATGACGCCTTAGTAACGAGTAGATTTGCCAAAGGGGTGGCAGGAAAAGAGAAAGCCCCGGAGGAGGGGAGACCGGAGAAACACGAGAAGAAGCATGGAAAGAGGCCTGAGCCATACAAGCAGGCCTGGGAAAGAAGGGATCAAAGGCCTCCCCCTCCTCCCAGGGCTCATGAACCACGAGTGCTCCCCCCTTGGGTCCCGGAGAAATCGACCCCATTAAATGCGTCCAGAGTCGAGGTGCTCATGGCTGTCCAGGATAAGGAGTTTCTCCAGTGGCCCAAACCTTTGAAGTCAGAAGCAGATCAGAGGAATCCTGACAAGTATTGTCAGTACCACCGGACGCATGGCCACGATACAAATAACTGTTTTCAGTTAATCGCGGAGATTGAAAGATTGATAAAAAGGGGGCATCTCAAAAATTTTCTGAAGAAACCGGAGGGACAGAGGCCTCAACCCGGTCTGGCAGCCCAGATGCCAAGGAGAACTGGAGCTGGACCAGTGAATGATGGGTCCAGTGGGACCATTAATATGATTGTTGGAGGAACTGGAGGACGGATGAACCGTCGAGGAAAGAAGAGAAACCGGGAAGGGGAGACCAGCAATGGCGAGGTGATGCAGATCGTTGAACACTCTCCCATGACCATCGCTTTCTCTTCGGAGGATGCACAGGGCATTCAGATGCCCCATGATGACGCGCTTGTCATTGAAGCAGTCATTCATAATTTTCGGGTAAAGAAGGTTCTGGTGGATGATGGAAGTAAGGTCAACTTATTGCCATATCGGGTTTTCCAGCAGATGGGAATCCCAGAGGAACAGCTGGTTCGGGACCAGTCACCCATCAAAGGGATCGGAGGAGCACCGGTACTTGTAGAAGGGAAGGTGAAGCTGGCCCTTACCTTGGGAGAAACACCCAGAGCTCGCACCCATCATGAGGTGTTTTTGGTGGTCAAACTCCCACTGAGCTACAATGCGATTTTGGGGAGGCCGGCGTTGTTCAACTTTGAAGCTGTCACTAGCATCAGGTATCTGGCACTCAAGTTCCCAACGGAAGAAGGGGTGGGAATGGTCCGGGGCAGCCAGGAAGAAGCAAGGGCAGTATACTTGGCCACAGTGACGGAACCGAACTCAACTGGAGAAGCGCTTGATTCGGAAGTTTTGGAGGTCAGGGATGAGACAAAGGAAGCCCGGACAGAGCCCGTTGGAGAGCTGGAGACCTTCTCCCTATCAGAAGAAGAAGCAAGTAAGGTCTTCAGTCTCAATGCCGGCCTCACCAAAGGACAAAAAGGTGAAGCCATGACCCTGATCCGAAGTCACTCGCCGACCTTCGCATGGAAGCCCTCAGACATGCCGGGAATTGACCCCAAAGTGATGACACACCGATTGAATGTCCTCCTCGAGGCCAGACCAGTAAAGCAAAAGAAGAGAGTAGTGGGAAGAGAGAAGCAGCAGGCTACCCAGGAAGAAGTGCAGAAGCTAGAACAGGCAGGCTTTATTAGGGAGGTTATGTACCCACAGTGGTTGGCAAATCCTGTGTTAGTCAAAAAAGCCAATGGCAAATACAGGATGTGTATAGATTTTACCGACCTGAATAAGGCCTGCCCTAAAGATTGTTACCCCCTCCCCGATATTAATAAGATGGTCGACTCAACGGCCGGTTTTGATTATATGTCTTCTTTGGATGCTATGTCTGGTTACTACCAAATCCCAATGGAAAAGACGGATGAGGAGAAGACCTCATTTATAACTGAAGACGGGACTTACTGCTACAGAGCTATGCCCTTCGGATTAAGAAACGCCGGGGCAACTTACCAACAATTAATGAATAAAATCTTTAAGAACCAGATCGGCAGGAATGTAGAAGTGTATGTGGATGACATGGTGGTTAAAAGTCCAACTTTTCAACAACACATAACGGATTTAAGGGAGATATTTGGGGTGTTAGATCAATACAGGATGAAGTTGAATCCAGCAAAGTGTGCTTTCTTCATCAGGGGAGGAAAGTTCTTAGGATACATGGTGAGTGGAAAAGGCATTGAGCCCAATCCGGAGAAGGTGGAGGCCATATTGAATATGCCAGAGCCGACCTGTGTAAGGGACGTCCAGAGATTAACTGGGAGAGTAGTGGCGCTTCACCGATTTATGTCAAGGTCGGCAGAAAAGTGTTTGCCATTCTTCAAAAAATTGAGGAAGGTCCCGAATTTTGAATGGACAGAAGACTGCCAAAAAGCCTTCACAGAGCTTAAGGAATACCTCAGCTCGCCTCACGTGCTCAGCAGCCCCATAAAAGGAGAAGAACTCCTGATATACTTGGCAGCCTCAGAGCAAGCAGTCAGCGCAGTACTAGTAAGGGTGGAAGAAGGAGAGCAGAAGCCTGTCTTCTACGTCAGCAAGGTGCTCAGAGATACCGAAGTCAGGTATTCAAACATAGAAAAATTGGCGTATGCCTTGTTGTTAGCAGTCCGAAAATTCAAAGTTTATCTGGAAGGCCACCAAGGAGTTGTGATGACGGACCAACCTTTAAAGAAGATCCTACGTAGGCCGGAAACTTCAGGACGGATGTTAGCATGGTCCGTGGAAATCAGCCCCTACTGTCTGGAATACCGACCTCGGACAGCTATAAAATCTCAAGCGCTGGCTGACTTCATAGCAGAATGCTCATTCAACGAGGAGAAGGAAGGATCATCCTCGGAGATACCAAGAAAAGAAGGAGAGGGAGAGCCTTCCCAAGAGTCCAGCTGGAAGCTATATGTAGACGGAGCGTCAGGCTCTGAGGGCAGTGGCGCTGGGATAATACTTAAGGGGCCGGAGGGCTTTAAAGTATGTTATGCCTTACGGCTAGAATTCAAAGCTTCTAATAATGTGGCCGAATATGAAGCCTTGGTGAACGGAATGTTGGTAGCTTTGGAAATAGGGGTAACCGACCTCGAAATAAATAGTGACTCTCAGCTGGTGATCAACCAGGTAACGGGAGTATATCAGGCCAGAGATCCCATCATGCAGAGTTATCTTGATAAAGTAAAAACTGTGGAAGCCGACCTCACGAGCCGAGGAGTTATTACCAGATTTCAGAGGATACCTCGAGAGGAAAATGAGGAGGCAGACCTGCTTAGTCGACTGACCAAAGAAGAGTTAGAGCAACTCCCTGATGAAGTATACATACAGCAGGTCAGCACACCTGCTTTCAAGAAGACAAACACAGTATTGCAGGTGGAGCAGAGCCCAACTTGGATGACTCCATACCTGAGATACTTGGAAAAGAGCGAACTCCCCGAAGATAAAGTTGAAGCCAAAAAGATAGCAGCTCGAGCTGCCAATTACCAAGTAATAAGGGGAACTTTATACAGAAAAGGGAAGTCCAGCCCATGGCTCCGGTGCGTGAGCCCGGAAGAAGCTGCAAAGGTAATGGAGGAAATACATAGAGGCCTATGTGGGGCTCACGAGGGAGCAGGGACATTAGCTAACAAAATATTCAGGCAAGGATACTACTGGCCCACTGTTAAAAAAGAAGCAGAAGAGTTTGTCCGGAGGTGTGACGTATGTCAGAGATTTGCCAATGCCATCAGGACCCCTGCCACTCCTCAAGCAAGCATATCCAGTCCATGGCCTTTCTCACAATGGGGAATTGACATCCTGGGACCTTTCCCCAAGACTACGGGGCAAAGGAAATTCGTAGTGGTGGCTGTGGAATATTTCTCGAAATGGCCAGAGGCAGAAGCAATAGCCACAATCACAGCTCGCAAGATGATAGATTTCGTATGGGGACATATCATCTGCAGATTTGGCATTCCAAGAGTACTTATCTCAGACAACGGCAGACAGTTTGACTGCAGCACTTTCAGAGCCTTTACGACGAACATGGGCATATGGCATAAGTTCTCCTCCGTGGCTCACCCTCAGACTAACGGCCAAACGGAAGTCACTAATAGAGCTATCCTTCAAGGATTAAAGAAACGGCTGGATGGCGCAAAGGAGAATTGGGCAGAAGAACTCAATAGCACTCTATGGGCACTCCGAACCACTCCCAGAGCGCCCACTCAAGAAACCCCGTTTGCACTTGCTTATGGCACAGAGGCTGTAGTCCCAGTTGAATTGCAGATCCCCACTCATCGAGTTCAATTCGTTAGTGAGAACGCTAATGGGGACAAATTAAGGAGCAACCTAGATGCTCTTGAAGAAGTTAGGGAAGAAGCCCAAGTCCGAACTGCCGCTTATCAACAACGAGCGGCAAGATATTACAATCAAAAGGTCAGAGAAAGAAGCTTGAAGGTGGGAGACCTGACTTTAAGAAACCTGGAAGCTACGGGAAAAAGAGCAGCTGCCGGAAAGCTAGCACCGACCTGAGAAGGTCCATTCAAGGTGACAAAAGTGGTTAAGCCCGGGGTATACCGAATTGAAGATATGCAAGGAAACCCCGAGCCCCACGCTTGGAACATCCAGCACTTAAAAAGGTATTTTCCTTGAAATATTTGTAAAGAAAAAACATTGTATTTTGACAAAAATGAATAAAAATTGTTTATACAATGTGATTATCTTTGTGAAAAACATTTTTTCATGATAAAGAAAGAACAGGGCTCAGAAAGATCCCTTGCAAACAAGACCTCAGTTAGGCACAAAAACCAACTGAGATGACGAAGCGACAGTAAGGCCAATGAGCCTGAATTTTGTACAAACAACCGGCGAGGCCCCGAGGTCGTCCCGGAAATTCAAAGAAAACCAGGATCCCGTAAGATCTCCTGGAAACAAAAACAACCGGCGAGGCCCCGAGGTCGTCCCGGAAATTCAAAGAAAACAGGATCCCGTAAGATCTCCTGGAAACAAAAACAACCGGCGAGGCCCCGAGGTCGTCCCGGAAATTCAAAGAAAACCAGGATCCCGTAAGATCTCCTGGAAACAAAAACAATCGGCGAGGCCCCGAGGTCGTCCCGGAAATTCAAAGAAAACTAGGATCCCGTAAGATCTCCTGGAAACAAAAACAACCGGCGAGGCCCCGAGGTCGTCCCGGAAATTCAAAGAAAATCAGGATCCCGTAAGATCTCCTAACAACCGGCGAGGCCCCGAGGTCGTCCCGGAAATTCCAAGAAAAACAGGATCCCGTAAGATCTCCTGAAAACAAAAACAACCGAGGTCGTCCCGGAAATTCAAAGAAAACCAGGATCCCGTAAGATCTCCTGGAAACAAAAACAACCGGCGAGGCCCCGAGGTCGTCCCGAAAATTCAAAGAAAACCAGGATCCCGTAAGATCTCCTGGAAACAAAAATAGGTCGGTAAAGGACTTAAGAGCCTCCCGAAATAAAAAATTTCTCCACCAGAACAACTTATAAAATCCAATCCCGACCTCGGAAAGAGAAGAGCCCAGAGCTAAAAAAAAAAAAAAAAAAGGGGGGGGGCCGAGCTACCAGCTCGGATAGACTTATATCCTTACAAAACTCAAGGTCGAGCTCTCAGCTCGGACCAATATTCACAAAGGCCCAAGACCGAGCTCTCAGCTCGGATAGACTTATATCCTTAAAGGATCAAGATACGAAGGCCAAAGAGAAAGGCTGAGCTCCCTCCATAGAAGGACTCATAAAGGAAGATATCCTTACGAGGATAAAAAGGCTATAATCAAAGCCTCAACCAAGTTTATCTGAAACAAATATATGAAGTCACAACGAAGAAAGAAGGACTAAAAGCCAAAAACTGACATAATAGTTGTCAGTAAAAAGGTACGAAACTTGATCTCTCATACTATCAGTTGAGAGCTGAGCTCGCAACTTAAGATTAATTCAGAGCTTCTGAAATGAAAATATGTAGTTTATATCACAAATACGAAGAGTAGATATAAATGTCAAGAAATATGAAAAACAAGAAGGAAACTAATATTTCATTAATGACTATTACAATTTATTTCTCCGGCGAGGAAGGAGGATAAATAGTCCTTAAGGGACTTACATCAGTAAGAACACCCTCGCCTGCATTATCTCTATTTACAGCCACCTCCGAAGGAAGCTCGGTGTCCCTTGGGCCAGAGCTCTCAACATTAATAGTAGGGGCAACTTCTGACCCAAGGTGGAGACCGTCTTTCTCAGAATCAGGATCATCCTCCTCCGACTCTATCTCGAATTCCCCTGAAGAAGACTCAGCTGACCGGTCTATGTTCCTCCGGGAATCTCCTCGGGGCAAAGGACAATCATCCTCCCCGTATAGCACTGACTCGCCATCTGAGTCCACTTCGCGCCTACGAAGCTTGGCCAAAGGAATATCAGGAGCCTGCCTAGCTTCTCTTAAACTGCGATTGTAGCCAGTTACATACATGCGGTAGGCCTTATCAAGGATAGCCTTTTTCATCTCACCAGAAGCTTTATACTCATCAAGATGTTCTTCACAAGCCTCAGCTACAAATTCCTTAAACTCAGAAGAGTCTTTGTAGTCCTGAAGATGAGCCTCACAGGCCTGATCAATTTTAACCTTCAGCTCCTCAGACTCCTGATACTCCGCTATATACTGTTCACGCTTCAGCTGAGCCTTCCCTTCGGCATACTTTACCACCTCAAGCAGGACTAAACATTTACGTTCCAAAGCCCTGACTTCATTTTTCAGCTGTTGTTGGCGAAGGTTGAACTCTTCAGCCGATGAAGACAGATCTTTGATACGTTCAGAACTTGTGCCCAATTCCTGCTCAAGGACCTCCACCCGGGCTAGGGCACTTTCCCTCTGAGCCTTCACCTCATTCAGGTGAGCTTGAAGCCCCTCAAAATCAGCCTTTAAGGCCTCATGTTGGCGCTGGACTTCGGCTTTTTGGCCAACAGCCTCATCCCTCTCCTGAAGGGCCGTTGTCATAGAGGACAGCTATTTTACAACCTCTACACAACGAGCTTCCACTTCAGCTGCCCTCTCATCAGACTCCTGGAGAACCCTGCGAGTACGAGACAGCTCTGATTCCAGGGATTTGCTATGCTCTGCCGCCTCAACCGCTCTGTCCTCAGCTCTTTTCGAGGCCTCCAGCGCAGAATGTAACTCCACCTGGAGAGACTGGATCTGCTCCCGGGCGGCTGCCAGGTGGCCCCTCGCGTCGCTGGTGGCAGTCAGGTTTTCATCGCGACGCGCTTCTTCGATCCGGCGGTCCACGGACTCCCGGAGAGAGAGGTCACGGGCATTCACCTCCATAACCAGGCCTAACATCTAGTACGGAAGAACAATTGTCAAGAAAAGAAACAAAGCAAACTCAAAGAGAGGTGAATAGAAAGAATAACTTACCATCAGAAGCATTTCTCCAATCGTAGATCCGAGCTCCTCACGAGAGCGAGATTGGAAGGACACCTGCTCCTTGGTAGAACTGGCCAAGTGACCAGTCAGGGCCAGAAGACGAGGATCCGAAGCCTCTGTTATCCCGCCGAACATCCGCTCCCGGAGAAGTGCGGCAACAGCAGAGGCCGGAGACTCAGAGGAAATGCTTGACAGGTCCAGAATGCTGTCAGTAGGGGACGACGAAGGAACAGAAGAAACACCCTTCCCCTTCCCAATGGTAGAAAGAGGTGGGGAAGGACCCGCAGCAGTCTTGGATTTCTTCCGAGCAGGAGATGGGACAGGCGTTCCGGAAGGGGTCGGACGCTTGCCCCCGGTCTTTGAGGGGACACCCTCAGACCTCTCAGGCTCAGTCCTCACAGGGGCAGGGGCACCTTCACCAGAAACCTCTGGGCTTTGATCCTCTAGGAGGATGATCTCCATCCCTGTCCCAGAGGTCTCCTTGTCTTCAACAGGGGACTTAAACTTCCCCCCTAACACCCCCTCAGTAGAATGGACGGCACCCTGCCCCACTTGTTCAGTAGCTTGGGTCTGCTCCACAATAGCTAGGGAAGTTCCCCCCACGACCTCTGAGGAGGCTGGAACGGATCTAGATCCTTCAGCAGGCGTCGAGGTTGAGCTCGACCCACCATGGCTAGATGGCCGAGCTGATTTGATGCTGCGAGAGCTCGGCTTGGAAGTCCGAGAAGAAGCTTTGACGGGAGGTCGGCTGACCTTCTTGGAGGAAGCGGCCTGAGCCAGCTCTGCAGCAATCTCAGTTACAGAGCGCCCATCCCCAAAGGCGTCAAAAATTGCATGCATGTTCTCCCGAGACAGGTCAAAATTCTTGGGGAATTTGATGCCATCCATTCTAACCTCAGAAGCTGCAAGAAACACGAAGTTTTAAAGAGTCAGCATACTTCCTGATGTTATGAGCAAAGAAGAAACAGAATAGCCGGACAAAGCACTATACCCGTGTCCCGGATATCCCTAAGGTTGGACGCAAACATACACTTCTCGACATCATACTTCCTCTCAACGGAAGTCAGTCGAAGCAGCCCGACCTGCTCAATAAGACTCAATTCGGGCAGATCGTTGCAGCCCGGATAGATCTCCCCCCACCTTAGGTCCACATCCCACGATCGGCAGGACCCTAGTTTTAACTCGGCCACAAGGAAATTCTCTACCCATCCCTTTATAGAATCCTTGTAGCCCGTAAGAAGAGACAGCCCATGGCGGGGGGAAAAGTAATAGAAGTTTTGCTTCGCCCTAACCAGGCGGAAAAAAGTGACAAACAGACAGGCCGTAGGTGCGAAACCCCAACCTAGACAGATAGACTCGAAACAGGACATGAATAAAATGGAATTTGGGGATAACATTCGAGGAGTTACCCCAAAGTATTCAAAGACCTCAACAAAGAAAGGGGTAAAAGGCAACGGTAGACCAAATTCTCTCTGCTTCAGGAAAAACACTATGCTACGAACCTCCTGGGGATCCACCAAACCAGGAGGGCGAGGGTAAGGAAGAACTATCCTCTCATTTGGAAGAGGTGCTCGAATAAGATACAACGGAGTATCTAAAAGCCTCCGGGAAATGTGATTAGTTATGTTGGAAGGTGTAATATGCGACTCAAGGTCAAAAACATCAGGAAGCTTTAAACTTGCCATGGAAGAACAAGGAAGCGTACCTGAAAATGAAATAAGGTGAGAAAAGCAGAAGGAGTTGCAGGGAGGCAGAGAGCAGAAGAGAGCTAATTTCTTCGGAAGACAGAAAGAATTCGAAATGAAAGGCAATGATGAGACGGAACGTTGATCTGAACAGTTTTGTCTTGGAGCGGCGCGATCATTAATTGCTCTCGAAGTTTACCCTCTCAACGGTTAAGTAATAACCGGAGAGACGGTAAAGGGGCAAAAGGATGATCGCTGGGCTTGTCTACATCTATCAAGGGCCAGGTCCACAATGATAGCCCATCACTTAAAAGCCCAGGCAAGCCCAACTTGTTCGGACCTGATTTCCAGCCAAGACAACTTAACCCACAAGATTCATCACTTCACCACATCCGTGGTAAGTATCAAGGAAATAGAAGGAAAAACTCAAAGATGCAAGCAGATGAAAGCATGATAAAGGTTAGACCTACTCATCACGTAGAATACATATAAGATTTGACTTGTTAAAACAAGGGTTACGAGATCGGAAAGAGACGACAAGGATACCTCGGATCCATACTGAGCTGAGAGCTTAGAGTTTAACTCATCAGAAGCCGAGCTCAGAGGTCGGATTAGTCCAGCTCGGACAGCATGACTTGGGAGCTCGGCCAACTAAAGGAAACTCAGAGCTCATTTCACTAAGCAAAGACAGAACACTTGACCTGAGAGCCCGGTCGGATGAAGGAGACTCAAGGCTCAATTCATCGAAGTAAAGACCGAGCTCACAGGTCGGTCAGACAGTCCAGCTCGGAAACTTGAAAGCACAGTTGGCTAAGTGGATCCGAAGTTCAACTCATCAGAGCTCGCAGATAAGTTAGATCAGCTCGGGAAAAAGCAGGACAGAGCTCAGTTGGTTAAAATTGTAAGGCGAGCAATCTAAAGTATTTCACACATGATAAAAGAAGAACAGCTTAAGCATGAGAGCAGAACAAGAACTTCATTAAAAGAAAAGTACATTACAGCACGTTACAAAGGCCTACACTACGGGATGAAAGACTATCCTTAAAGGATTTACATATCCAGATACATCATCATCTATGATTACACCGTTATCACCTATCCTACTACTCCGGTCTTCAGCCCGGAGGAATTCTCACAGCTCGGAATGTGAGTTTGGCAGAAAAGGCCAAGATCTGTCCCGCTATTATAGGGGAACTGAACAAGTTGATTCCCATAAGCATTTCTCACTGTCCCCCTGGGCAAACGTCCGGTTACCCAAATGTGATGCACGGTACATTCGAACAAGCTCAGATATTGTATGCCGGCCGTGCACCACACATGAAAAACATAAGTCTTCGAGGCTATGGCCCCGAAGAGATCGCGAAGTACACATTCGAAGAAATCGCTGGAGACCTGACTGAGTGCAGCAGATCCCAGCCTCACGTAATACTGGTACTTCACACCAAAGGGAATAATAATACTGGTACTTCACATCAAAAAGAACAACAAACTGAGCGCCGGCGCCACTCCCATTTATATCAAAAGAGGACAACAGGAGCATCGAGGAAATTCCCTGTTTCTCTGCGGAAAAAGGCGAAGTTAGAGCGAACCCCTCAACAGCCCAGAACTTCTCTGGAGCCCGGACAACAAGCAGAGGAGGAGGCCGGCCAGACGACCTGGGTAAAGCAGTTTCAGCAGCTTGCCGAATGGTCCCACCCTTCGACTGCCATACCCGAGGGATCTTCAATGCACCATCCAGACGCCTTAGAGGTAACATCGAATTTCCAAGAATTTTGAACTGACCCATTTTTATCTCAGGAACTGCAAAAAGTTTCAAAACAGGGACAAGTCTGAAACAGTTCTCCCTTAAGATGATAAGAGCACAATCAAGGCAAACCTCTGGGGCACAAGGCAATCTGTTTGAAGAAGGCGTCGGATAGACCTGCCACAGATACAACAAGAATTTCTCGCTTCAACAGAAGGCTCAAAAATGAAGAAAAGCTGGCGCTGATATATACTCGGAGCCTGAGGACTTAGCACGGGGCAGAGCTACACTAGACCCTAAGCTAATGGTGTCAGATTTCTAAAAGATATTCACAGAAAAGGAAAGAAAGGAGATGTCCAGATAATGGTGACAAGAAAGAGGACAAGAAGAATAGAGAAAAGACAGAAAGAGGAAAGAACAGATAGAATTCAGAAACTGCGCAACGACTGAAAGATGAAAGGATGTTATTAAGGCACCTGAACCCGAACAGACGCGATCATAATAGTTCTTGGTATTCACCCCCTCGGCAGTTGGAGCAATAACTGCCGAGAAGGTGAAGGGGCAATTGATGACCGCTGGATTCCTTCACCCCAGACCAGGGGCTTAACCACAGCCCAAGGCCCATGACGTAGAGGCCCATGCACCTGATATACATAACAAGCCTGGCTCATCCAACCTTCAAGGCCGGGCTCGACCTCTCTTCACTCAGGCTTAGCACCCGGCCCAACTCTCAGCCCAGCCCAGGATCCGGAATAATATTCACCAGACAACCTGGCAGATCCGCTCGAACGTACGCACGAGGAGAGTCAGAGGCCGTTACGCATGGAGCAGGCGGCTGATACCCTAGTACCTCCGAATCCGCATGGCAAAGACGCGTGGCCCAATCCTGGAGAGACCTTTACACGTCACCAACAAGCAAGACAATGTATAAAAGAGGAGTCCCCTCCTCAGGAAACTAAGGCCTTATTCAGTAATACAAAACCCTTGTAAAACCATATTCTATTGGATCTCAGATCATCACTTTGTAAAGTATTTTATATGAGCCGTGGTGAAAGTAAAATGTGTTGGTATCAAAATATATAATATTTAGATTTAAAAATTTAAAATAAGTTGATTATTATTTATTTATATTATTTTTAAAATTACTAAAATATATCAATAAACAAATGTGCTATGTGATAGTTTTAAAATATTATTAATAAAATTATAAGAAATGTTTTAGAAAATAAAATTTTCAGTGAATATAATTATTATAACATATATTAATATAATTTTAAAACATAAAAATATATTTAAATGTGCAATAAAAACATAGTGATTTTAGAGAAAAAAGTAAAAAAATATATAATTAAAATTTAATATTTTGAATACATTGATTAATAAAATATTTTACATTATTCGTTAAAGTATTTGAGATGTATCTGTGAAATAATAAATATAAATATGCTTATCAAAATTATTAATAATTTATTTTATATTATTTTTTATATAAATAAACTTAAAATCCTTAACTAACGTATAAATTTTTTGGATGGTTATCTTTTCTTTCTTTTTTTCCTCTATTAAATGAAATTTAGTAATTCAAATTTGAAGAATTTAGATAATTTTTTTTATACAAATGAGGTATAGAAACAAAAAAAAAATCTAAACAAAGTTAGGGAGAGATGACACGAGGAGATACAAACAATGTAGCATAACTATCTATCCAGGCTGCGAAAACAACTCTCCACAAGCATATTGAAAAACCACAGCTTAACCTCTTCTGCAGAAAACTGCAACAAATCCAAAACTCCTTTAAAATTAACCTCAATCTGTAGTTTCCCTATTGCATAATCGTAAGTCATATATAGAACATATAAAATAGTATTTAATTCAGCCTATGCTGAGTTATAAACACTCGGTCTAACAATAAATCTAGTCAACCAAAATCCTCTATTATCTCTCAACACGTCATCCTATCCTACCACTGTAACTTGGGTTACCCCTTGAAACAATTCTCGTGAGTGAAATCCAAGAAACATTAATGAGTGTTCTACTCATAAACACGTAGAACTTTAAACGAACTAAATTATTCGTGAGCTATTCGAGACTCGATTGAATAAAAAATCGATTAGACTCGATTCGATTTCTAAACGAGCCGAGCTCAAGTTTAATTTTTAGGCTCGTTTATTAAACGAGCCAAATTTGAGTTTCGTAGTATTCGACTCGTTAAGATTCGTGAGCTACCTCGTTAAGATACTCGTAAACAGATTCGTTAAGAAACTCGTGAATAGGCTCATTAAAAAGACTCGTGAACATATTCATTAAGATGTTCATCGAGCATGCTCGTTAAAAGACTCAGTTTGATTGGATTACATCTTGCCACTTAATATATTTATCATATATATGGTTAATTTTTATATTTTTATCCCTTAATTATATAATTATATTATTAATATTTCATTATATGTCTTTATAATTAGATACTCTTTTTAAACTATTAAATTTCTTAATAAACTATTATTATTATTATTATTACTTTTATATATTTTTATATATATGTATTTGTATAATTTTTTTTACTTAATATTATTCACTATAAATTAAAATTTTTATATAATTTAAATATAAATTAATATGATTTTATTGATAAAATTTGAGTATAATGTATATATATAATTATATAATTTAAATTGGTTATACTTATATTAATATATTTATTTTATGTAATATTTTATATTTATATTATATGTATAATATTTTTTATATAATAAAATAATTTAATATAAATTATATATTTAAATAAAAATAAATAATGATATATGAATAATGAAATGATAACATATGAATATTCAATGATAATATATTAATAAACTTTATATAAAAATATCTATCGATATTAATAATAAAATTATACAAATTTAATTAAAATTATATAATTTAAAAAAAATTTTTTTACAGTATAGACAGTTTATATATAAATTTATATATTTATTATATATATTTTAATTAATTTTTTATATAATATAAATATTTAAATAAATAATTATTAAATTTAGTATTATATAGTAAATTTTATATTAAATATATTTTATATAATTAATTAAAAATTTATAATTAATATTTGAATAATAAATATTATTTGATGTTATAAATAATTAAATAAATATTAAAATTTAAATAATAAAAAAATAAAAAATTTAAATATTAAAATCTAAATAATAAAAAAAAATAACCATTTGTTATTGTTGGCAACATGACCCAAAATTTTTGAAAAATTACATTTCATTAACAATTAAACCATAAATCCACTTTTGTAAAATTATTATGCGTTATTTTATAGATGACGTATTTAAAGTTACTGAAACAATATCCCCTATTCCACATCAAAAACTTATAGAGATGAAGAGGTAAAACTCCTCTATAAATAAAAATTTCACTTTCTATTATATTTTAAATTAAGAATTTGAATACAGTAGAATTTAGTAAATCTTTTGAGTTTTTAGTTTAAAATTTTAATATTTAAAATTGTAAATTAATTAAACTTTATTAACGAGTTTTTTAGTCGAGTTTTTGAGTTCAAGCTTAAATTAGACTTGTTATTAGTTTAAACGAGATTTTTAATCGAGTTTTCGAGCTTGAATTTCAATTAGACTCGTTATTAGTTTAATCGAGTTTTTCACGAGTCGATCTCGAATTGAACTCGATTATAATATTTAATTTTTGAATCGAGCTCGAACTCGAGCTTATAAAATTTTTTAATAAACGAGCCTGAACTTTACAAAACTCGGTTCGGCTCGATTCGATTACACTCCTAGAAACACACATTGTCTACTTCAAACAACGACATTAACATGCAAAGCAGTTCTAAGCATATGAAATGTACTCTTCAAAGAGTGGTCAATTCATATGAAGATTAATTCATTATGCTAATTCCACATATTCCATAAAGTTAAATATAAAAATTGATACGAGGAAAATTGCAAACATGGTACTGGGTAAAACCCGACTGCAGAGAATCACAATTCTAAATAATATTTTATACCTCTATAGTTCTACAACTAATAGAGCATAATTTAGACCATTTCATCATGATATTATTGATGTTCATTTACATTTTTTCTGTCTAATTTTGTGGTTTTAATCTTATTTTGCAGAAAATAGGTGTAAAGAGACAATCTGTTGAAAATGCTCTTAAAACTGCCAAAAAGTGCCAAATATGGAAAGTTTCAAATATGGAAAGTGTCAAATAAGGAAAGTGCAGAAGCAAAAACAGATAAGGAAAGCGCAGTCAGCAGATTATTTGAAATTCAAATTGCAGATCTTTCTTTCCTTGTTTAAAGATGTGCAGACACCTCAGCAGTCAATTCTTCCTATTCAGGAAGCGAGATCTCAAGAAGATGCACTTGCCTCTCATGCATTCAGTATTCAATATTTGAAATTCAAAAGAAGGCTCCACCTAAAAAGGAAAGTTTGGACAGCACCTCTTCTCTTCTGCAAAACCTAGCAGCGCGCCACACCTATTCTGAAGACAAGCCGCGCACCTCCTTCCTTCTGAAAGCCTTGCCGCACGCCTCCTTCCTTTTCAGACACAACTTGGGCAGCAAGTAAGGACCTAGGGCAACACTTTCAACTATAAAAAGATACATAAGAAGCCTCCCCATGCTTTTTCTACTCTCCCTTGGACACACCTACAGGATTGCAAGTGGCACCATCTCTTCTTCATCTCTTTCTTTATTTTTGGTTTTTGTTTCAACCATGAGTGGCTGAAACCTTTTATTATAGTTGAAAATTATGTGATACTTTGGTTGTTTAATGGATTGGGAGACTTGATCATATATTGTTCATCTTTTGGTTATTCAATATTTGTGCAATTTTATGCTTGATTCCAATATTGCTTTGCTATTTTGATTAATGTGGCCAGTTGATTCTTGATTGCAAGGTAATATATTGTTAGTTTGAATAGTTTTAAGTCCGTAATTGCTTGGATTGTTAAAACATAAGAACACTTGGTGTAAAAACTAAGAAAGTTGCATAATCTAGCAACATCTCATGCGTTTGGGTAGCTTGTAATACCCGGCTAGACTCCGGTATTGGAATTCCTACCGTCCGGTGGAATCTCGGATGTCGGAAACTTCTAGAAGGGTAAAACCATGTTTTATAAAATGTTTTTAATGTATTTTATGTTTTTTTTAAGCAAAAAGGAAATTGAGTTTTTGAATGAAATAGACCAAGGAGGCTTTGCCAGGTTCGGCCGCCGAAAGTTAAGTTCGGCCGCCGAACATGGTGGGGTTTTGGGAGCGCCTTAGGCCTCCGAAAGCCTTGTTTGAAAGACTCAAGGTTCGGCCGCCGAACCTCATGTTCGGCCGCCGAACATGCATGAGGTGTGGGGGCACGTTAGGCCGCCGAAAGGTGGCAGAACCAGCCCTATAAGAGACCCCGTGACCGAAACAGGCGAGGTTTTCTCTCCCATTTCGGCCGACGGTAAGCTTTAGCCCTCCTATGGTCATTTTAAGTGTTTTCCCTCAAATCCTTTAGATCTTAACAAGTTACATCTTGTTTTTGAAGAGTTTTAAAGTTTAAGCAAGTTTTGGAGCTTTGAAGTTCAAGAACTCGAATCTCCTCATCTTCGAGCTAGGATCGTTTCTCTCTCGATCTTCAAGAGGTAAGAGCCGATCTCTAGTTCTATATGTGTTTTAAGTAAGTTTTATGCAAGTTTTTGGGGTAGAAATGCATGAGTAGGCTTGATGAGTTTTTATGAAAAATCCATGGTTTTAATGTGTATTTATGTGCAATGTGGCTTGCTTGTGTGTTGTAGTTGGGGTTTAAGCTTGTTGGAGACCCCTAGGAGCTTGCATGCTTGTGTATGAGTGTTATAGAAGAGTTTTATGCATGATTAGGAAGTTTGGGGAACTTGGAGGCAAGAGGAACCAAGTTTCTGCCCTTTGGCAGAAACCAGGTTCGGCAGCCGAAGGGAGTTTCGGCCGCCGAACCAGCTTGGGAGGCAGCTTTAGGCTGCCGAAGCCTGCCCCCGAAAGTTGAAGTTTCGGCTCTGTCCGAGACTTTCGGCCGCCGAAGGTGCCGCCGAACATGCATGAGTTTCGTCTCTGTCTGGGAGTTTCGGCCGCCGAAGGTGCCGCCGAACCTGCCTGACTTTCGGCTCTGGAGGGACTTCCGGCCGCCGAAGGTGCCGCCGAAAGTGCCCTTCCCAGCCTTTTCTTGCATGTTTTCTAGGGATGTTTTGAGGTGTTTTTAGGAGGTTTTTGGGGGTATGTTTAGAGTTATGTTCTTGTTGTTTGGTGCCTCATTCGAGTCCACCTGTGTAGGTTCGGACCCGAGGACCCGTGACCCCCGGTTGTGAGATAGTCTTTCAGAGTCCGTCGTTAAAGCTTCGGTCACCAGGTGAGTGGGATCTTTCCCTAAGTTTTTAAGTAAAGAATAAATGAACAAATGAATGAATCTGATAGCATACTCATGCATCATTAATGCCATGCGATGTTTCAGGATGTTTGCATTAGAAATTCACGAATATGTTGCATTGCATAATTTGATGTTGATGTGGATGGTTATTGGGTGATCCATAGTCCTCTAATGTTATGTTATGATGATATGTTATGGAAGACCAGTGAGGCCCATTCTACGCCCCTGGCACTATGTAAGAGAAAGACCAGCGAGGCCCATTCTACGCCCCTGGCATTTTGGAATGTTATGTTATGTATGTTATGTAAGAGAAAGACCAGCGAGGCCCATTCTACGCCCCTGGCACTTGGAGATGTGAGGACTAATGGTGACAATACCATCCTTTATGTGATTAAATGTGATGTGTTGCATTTCATGAAAGCATGTAAAGTAAAAGTTATGTTATTTAATGTTAATAATAAAATGAACAATAATATACCTAAAAAGTGTGGAATTAAAGCAAATGTTAATATAATAAAATGAAGAATAAAATACCTAAAAATGGAGGAATTAATATCATGTTTTTACTTTTGCTCACTGGGCTTTTTAGCTCACCCCTCTCCCCTAACCCCAGTCTTGCAGGTTCCGTGTAGATAGAGGAGTCAGAAGAGTAAGAGAAGGTTATGTAATAGCATAGCTGTGGACATGGTTTATTCATAATGTAAAAGTATGTAATGTAATGTAATGTAAGTTTTATAGTGTGCTTGACTAGAGTCTGTTGTAATCCCTTAAATACATGAGATAAATGTTTTATGATGTTTATGTAACCCAAGCCTGATATATGTTATGTACCCCATTGGAGTATTTGTTGAGAACTCCAATGAGGGGTTTATGTTATGATTATGCATGCACAGGCTAGGCTGGGTAAAGAAATGTTTGAATGAAAGAAAAGTTTTAATTTTTATGTATGTTTTGGTTCATGTATGGGATTGAACAGGTTCACAGGATGTATGTTTGGCTTGCTACGGGTTCCGGCGGCCTTAAGCCGACCTGAATCCTAGCGCCGGTAGCGGTCCGGTTTCCGGGTCGTTACAGAATGGTATCAGAGCCCTAGGTTCATATGGTCGGACCTAGAGTGTTGGGCTCATAGATGTGATAGAAAGGTCAAGCACAATAGGAAATCATGTCCACTAGGATAGGATGTAGAGTCCTGTCTCGAATGCAAGTATGTATGCCATGCGTTATGCTATGAAGATGATGTGTATATGATGTGGGTTCATGTGTTTCCACATGAACCATCTGATGCTAATGTTTTGTTATCTGTGCTGTTTTTCAGTAAACAGAATGCGAGGAACTCGTCGATCAGCTAGATTGACTAGAGTACCATCGGAGGATGAGGGCACGAGCGCCCGTCCTCCAGCATTGCCAAGGGCAATGTCAAGCAGGTCCAACAGGGACAGAACAGTGAGGGACCCTAGAAGGTCTTTGGATCTGGGTAGAAGCAGATCAGTAAGGGGTACAGTTCAAGAAAGGATGTCAGTTGATGAAGAAGTAGAGATGGATGTGGAGCAGAGGAGGGATGGTAACCTTGGTGTAAACTTGCCAGAAGAAGGCATGGGTGAGTCACAGGGAGGCACTCAGGCCTCGGGGTTTGTTCCTCCACCCCAGTACCCACCTTTTTCACCATACCCCGGGTATTCGATGGGAAGTACATCGGATTACCCCAGTTTTAATCCTTACCCTTCTCACATGCCATATCCACCTTTCTACCCACAGTATCCACAGTACCCTATGTACCCACCTCCATCCTTCCATCCAGGCACGGCAAACCCTATCCCAGGGGATGTCGCACCTCCACCACCAGCAGAACCCACAGTTCCAGAAACCCAAAGACCTCAACCTACCTCATCTGGAGGGAGCAAGGCCAAGATGACCGACTATATGAAGTTGGGTGCTCCCCAGTTTGATACAGGTGATGATCCGTTCGTATACCTGGAGAAGGTCAAAACAATTACAGATGAGATAGGTGCTGATGACAGCAGAGCCATTCAGATGGCTGGTTTCACCCTGAAATGCAAAAAGGCCCGTGAATGGTTCAAGGGCTATGTGAAACCAAGGGTGGACAGTCTTTCATGGGAGGAGTTTGCGAATGAGTTCGCAGGATGGGCTTTCCCTGACAGTTCAAGGGAGCTGAAGATGATTGAGTTTGAACAGCTGAAACAGACAGATGAGATGGGTGTCGATGAGTACACCGATAGATTCTTAGAGTTATTGCCGTTTGCTGGGCAACATCTGGACACAGATTCGAAGAAGTCAAGGAGGTATATCATGAGGCTCCATTCCAGGTATTCCTCCTTGGTTCAGTCAGCTGATAGAGAAAGTTTCCATACCATTGTAGACATGGCCAGGAGAATGGAGGCTAGTGCAATCATCGAGGGGACTGTTAAACAGTCAGTGACACAGCCTTCAGGTTCTAAGACCCCAGGTGGGGGAAGGATAGACCCTTCATCCTTGAGTTCAGCTAGTAAGAAGTGGAGCAGTACCACTAAGAAACCAAAGAAGAGTAAGTTCTGGAGCAAGATCAAATCAGGTCTGGGACTAGGAAGTGGCTCAAGCTCTGGTGCTGATAATGCAGTGTGTGCACGGTGTGGTAAGCTACACAGAGGGGTATGCCGTTTTGGGACAACAGCCTGCTACAGGTGTGGGCAGGAGGGACACATGTCCATGGAGTGTCCTAGAGCAGTTCCTATGGCACGGCCCCAGCAGACTACTTCGGGTAGTGTGGCACAGCCAGCAGCTTCAGCCGCGACACAGGCCAGTGGCAGAGGCCGAGGGAGAGGGTCAGCCTCTTCTTCATCAGCTTACAGAGGGGAAGGTCCGTCAGCTCCAGCACGGATCTTCACTATGACCCAGCAGGAGGCAAACGCATCCAACACCGTGGTGTCAGGTAATATCATCATTGGTTGTTCAGATGCTTATGCCTTAATGGACCCGGGTGCATCCCATTCTTTTGTTTCTCCGAGAGCGGTCGAGAGGTTGGGTTTGATGGTCTCTGGGTTAGAGTGTCCCCTATGGGTCAGTGGACCCAAGTGTGACCCGTCAGTGGCAGAGTCAGTCTGCCAGTGCAGTCCAGTTTTCATAGAGGGAAGATGCCTATCCGCCGACCTAGTGGTTCTAGACTTGACAGATTTTGACGTCATTCTAGGGATGGATTGGCTATCTACCCATGGTGCTACCTTGGATTGCAGAGACAAGGTAGTTAAGTTCAGAGGTCAGGATGGGTCAGAGGTTGTCTTTAGAGGAGACAGGGGGAGTACACCTAGAGGTTTGATATCAGCCCTACAGGCTCGTAGGCTGCTCAGGAGGGGTTGTCAGGGTTATCTAGCTCATGTGAGAGAGCTAGACAGAGATGTCAGAGAGCCCGCCTCAGTGCCTGTGGTTAGAGAGTTCTTAGATGTTTTCCCAGACGAACTGCCAGGTTTACCGCCTCCTAGGGAGATAGAGTTCGAGATAGAATTGATGCCAGGAACCAGACCGATCTCTATCCCTCCCTACAGGATGGCGCCAGCAGAGCTGAAGGAGCTTAAAGAACAGTTGCAAGAGCTGGTAGACAAGGGTTTCATCCGACCGAGTACCTCACCTTGGGGTGCTCCAGTGTTGTTCGTGAAAAAGAAGGATGGATCCCTTAGACTTTGTATCGACTACAGACAGTTGAACAAGGTCACTACCAAGAACAAGTACCCGTTGCCTAGGATCGACGATCTATTCGACCAGCTAGCAGGAGCAGGTTGTTTTTCCAAGATAGATCTGAGATCTGGGTATCATCAGCTGAGGATCAGAGGTGAAGACGTGCCGAAGACAGCTTTCAGGACCAGATATGGGCACTATGAGTTCCTAGTAATGCCGTTCGGGTTAACAAACGCCCCTGCAGCATTCATGGATCTCATGAACAGAGTATTTAGCCAATACCTGGATCACTTCGTTATTGTCTTCATAGATGATATCTTAGTGTATTCCAGGAATGCAGAAGAGCATGCCCATCATCTGCGGTTGGTCTTGCAGACTTTGAGGGAACATGGCTTGTATGCCAAGTTCTCTAAATGTGAGTTCTGGCTGAGGAGCATTTCGTTCTTGGGGCATGTTGTGTCAGAAAATGGTATTGAGGTGGATCCCAAGAAGACAGAAACTGTGGCTAACTGGCCTAGACCCACTTCAGTGACAGAGATTAGAAGTTTCTTGGGTTTGGCAGGTTACTACAGGAGGTTCGTTCAGGACTTCTCAAAGATAGCAGCTCCTCTGACCAGGTTAACCAGGAAGAATCAGAAATTTCTGTGGACCGACCAGTGCGAAGAGAGTTTTGAAGAACTTAAGAAGAGGTTGACTTCAGCACCAGTTTTAGCTCTGCCATCTGGTGAGGAGGACTTTACAGTCTTTTGTGATGCATCCCGTGTGGGACTGGGTTGTGTACTGATGCAGAATGAGAGGGTGATTGCTTATGCTTCTAGGCAGCTGAAGAAGCATGAGTTGAATTACCCCACACATGACCTTGAGATGGCAGCGGTAATCTTTGCACTCAAGATGTGGAGGCACTACCTCTATGGGGTAAAATGTGAGATCTTTACAGATCATAAGAGCCTGCAGCACATCCTGAGTCAAAGAGATCTGAATTTGAGACAGAGAAGATGGGTAGAACTGCTCAGTGACTACGATTGCAAAATCCAGTATCATCCGGGTAAGGCTAATGTTGTAGCTGATGCCTTAAGCCGGAAATCACTCGGCAGTCTATCCCACATCACAGCAGAACGAAGACCAGTAGTAAAGGAGTTCTACAAGCTCATCGAAGAAGGGCTGCAGTTAGAGTTGTCGGGTACAGGTGCCTTGTTGGCTCAGATGAAAGTGACACCCGTGTTCCTTGAGCAAGTTGCTCAGAAACAGCATGAGGACCCCGAGTTAGTGAAGATTGCCAGGACGGTTCAGTCAGGCAATGATAGTGAGTTCAGATTCGACAGTAAAGGGATCCTCCGCTATGGGAGTCGATTATGTGTACCAGACGACATAGGGCTAAAAGGAGACATTATGAGAGAGGCTCATAATGCAAGATACAGCATTCACCCCGGAGCCACCAAGATGTATCAAGATTTGAAGAAAGTTTATTGGTGGCCAGCAATGAAGAAAGAAGTGGCACAGTTCGTGTCAGCCTGCGAAGTGTGTCAGAGGGTGAAGCTAGAACATCAGAAGCCAGCTGGAATGCTTAACCCGCTACCTATTCCAGAATGGAAATGGGAAAACATAGCTATGGACTTCGTAGTAGGGTTACCAGCGGCGTCCAACAGAGTGGACTCCATATGGGTGATTGTGGACAGACTCACCAAATCTGCTCACTTCATTCCTGTCAGGAGTGGCTATTCTGTGGACAAGTTGGCGCAGGTGTATGTGGACGAGATCGTCAGGCTGCATGGGGTTCCCATTTCTATAGTGTCGGATAGAGGGCCCCAGTTCACCTCCAGGTTTTGGCGGAGTCTACAGAATGCCATGGGTACTAGGTTGGATTTCAGTACTGCCTTCCACCCCCAGACTGATGGACAGTCAGAAAGGACCATCCAGACTATCGAGGATATGCTCAGAATGTGTGTGCTGGACTTTGGCGGTTCTTGGAGGCAGCATCTACCTTTGGTGGAGTTTGCCTACAATAACAGCCATCATGCTAGCATCGGGATGGCTCCATATGAGGCTTTGTACGGAAGGAAGTGCAGATCACCTGTTTGCTGGGAGGAAGTTGGAGAGAAGGCCTTGGCAGGGCCTGAGCTAGTAGAGATTACCAGCAGGGTGGTACCCATAATCAGAGAAAGAATCAAGACTGCTGCAAGCAGACAGAGGAGTTATGCAGACATCCGCAGAAGGCAGTTAGAGTTTCAGGAGGGGGATCTGGTATTGCTTAAAGTGTCTCCAATGAAGGGAGTGGTTCGCTTCGGGAAGAAAGGTAAACTAGCCCCACGATACATCGGACCCTTTGAAATCTTGCAAAAGATTGGGAGTGTGTCCTACAAGCTGGATTTACCTGCTTCAATGGCAAGAATCCATCCGGTTTTCCATGTTTCGATGTTGAGGAAGTTTGTGTCAGATCCGAGCAAGGTTCTTAGTGAGCCTGATGTGGAGGTCCAAGAGGATCTCACCTATGTTGAACAGCCGGTACGGATCATTGACACGCAGATCAGAAAGTTAAGAAACAAGGAAATCCCGATGGTGAAAGTCCTGTGGAACCACCACAACTTGGAAGAGTGCACTTGGGAGACACGGGAGTCTATGCTCCAGCAGTACCCTCAGCTCTTTTAAGGTTAGATCCCTATGTGTTGTTGTGCCTTATGTGTATGTTATATGTTTGCCATGTTATGTGTTGTTTGGTGAACATTCGGGGACGAATGTTCTTAAGGGGGGAAGAATGTAATACCCGGCTAGACTCCGGTATTGGAATTCCTACCGTCCGGTGGAATCTCGGATGTCGGAAACTTCTAGAAGGGTAAAACCATGTTTTATAAAATGTTTTTAATGTATTTTATGTTTTTTTAAGCAAAAAGGAAATTGAGTTTTTGAATGAAATAGACCAAGGAGGCTTTGCCAGGTTCGGCCGCCGAAAGTTAAGTTCGGCCGCCGAACATGGTGGGGTTTTGGGAGCGCCTTAGGCCTCCGAAAGCCTTGTTTGAAAGACTCAAGGTTCGGCCGCCGAACCTCATGTTCGGCCGCCGAACATGCATGAGGTGTGGGGGCACGTTAGGCCGCCGAAAGGTGGCAGAACCAGCCCTATAAGAGACCCCGTGACCGAAACAGGCGAGGTTTTCTCTCCCATTTCGGCCGACGGTAAGCTTTAGCCCTCCTATGGTCATTTTAAGTGTTTTCCCTCAAATCCTTTAGATCTTAACAAGTTATATCTTGTTTTTGAAGAGTTTTAAAGTTTAAGCAAGTTTTGGAGCTTTGAAGTTCAAGAACTCGAATCTCCTCATCTTCGAGCTAGGATCGTTTCTCTCTCGATCTTCAAGAGGTAAGAGCCGATCTCTAGTTCTATATGTGTTTTAAGTAAGTTTTATGCAAGTTTTTGGGGTAGAAATGCATGAGTAGGCTTGATGGGTTTTTATGAAAAATCCATGGTTTTAATGTGTGTTTATGTGCAATGTGGCTTGCTTGTGTGTTGTAGTTGGGGTTTAAGCTTGTTGGAGGCCCCTAGGAGCTTGCATGCTTGTGTATGAGTGTTATAGAAGAGTTTTATGCATGATTAGGAAGTTTGGGGAACTTGGAGGCAAGAGGAACCAAGTTTCTGCCCTTTGGCAGAAACCAGGTTCGGCAGCCGAAGGGAGTTTCGGCCGCCGAACCAGCTTGGGAGGCAGCTTTAGGCTGCCGAAGCCTGCCCCCGAAAGTTGAAGTTTCGGCTCTGTCCGAGACTTTCGGCCGCCGAAGGTGCCGCCGAACATGCATGAGTTTCGTCTCTGTCTGGGAGTTTCGGCCGCCGAAGGTGCCGCCGAACCTGCCTGACTTTCGGCTCTGGAGGGACTTCCGGCCGCCGAAGGTGCCGCCGAAAGTGCCCTTCCCAGCCTTTTCTTGCATGTTTTCTAGGGATGTTTTGAGGTGTTTTTAGGAGGTTTTTGGGGGTATGTTTAGAGTTATGTTCTTGTTGTTTGGTGCCTCATTCGAGTCCACCTGTGTAGGTTCGGACCCGAGGACCCGTGACCCCCGGTTGTGAGATAGTCTTTCAGAGTCCGTCGTTAAAGCTTCGGTCACCAGGTGAGTGGGATCTTTCCCTAAGTTTTTAAGTAAAGAATAAATGAACAAATGAATGAATCTGATAGCATACTCATGCATCATTAATGCCATGCGATGTTTCAGGATGTTTGCATTAGAAATTCACGAATATGTTGCATTGCATAATTTGATGTTGATGTGGATGGTTATTGGGTGATCCATAGTCCTCTAATGTTATGTTATGATGATATGTTATGGAAGACCAGTGAGGCCCATTCTACGCCCCTGGCACTATGTAAGAGAAAGACCAGCGAGGCCCATTCTACGCCCCTGGCACTTTGGAATGTTATGTTATGTATGTTATGTAAGAGAAAGACCAGCGAGGCCCATTCTACGCCCCTGGCACTTGGAGATGTGAGGACTAATGGTGACAATACCATCCTTTATGTGATTAAATGTGATGTGTTGCATTTCATGAAAGCATGTAAAGTAAAAGTTATGTTATTTAATGTTAATAATAAAATGAACAATAATATACCTAAAAAGTGTGGAATTAAAGCAAATGTTAATATAATAAAATGAAGAATAAAATACCTAAAAATGGAGGAATTAATATCATGTTTTTACTTTTGCTCACTGGGCTTTTTAGCTCACCCCTCTCCCCTAACCCCAGTCTTGCAGGTTCCGTGTAGATAGAGGAGTCAGAAGAGTAAGAGAAGGTTATGTAATAGCATAGCTGTGGACATGGTTTATTCATAATGTAAAAGTATGTAATGTAATGTAAGTTTTATAGTGTGCTTGACTAGAGTCTGTTGTAATCCCTTAAATACATGAGATAAATGTTTTATGATGTTTATGTAACCCAAGCCTGATATATGTTATGTACCCCATTGGAGTATTTGTTGAGAACTCCAATGAGGGGTTTATGTTATGATTATGCATGCACAGGCTAGGCTGGGTAAAGAAATGTTTGAATGAAAGAAAAGTTTTAATTTTTATGTATGTTTTGGTTCATGTATGGGATTGAACAGGTTCACAGGATGTATGTTTGGCTTGCTACGGGTTCCGGCGGCCTTAAGCCGACCTGAATCCTAGCGCCGGTAGCGGTCCGGTTTCCGGGTCGTTACATAGCTAGGATTAGATCTCTCTATTTCTTAATGCAATTGACAGTTGTTTGTTGCCTGAGGCCCAAGGACGTTCCTTGGAAACTTGTTGATTAGTAATTAATTAGAGGACGTTCCCTAATTGGTTTATGATTAAGGAGAGATATGGTGGTGAGAAGCATCTTCCATCTCCATAACTAATCTATTGAATTAATCCAAAGAACATAAGTTTCAATGATCAATCCCAACAATTAAAGTGGATCCAATTCTTCAACTAGATCTCTCTCACTCTTGATTTCTTTTATTTTAATTATTTGTCTTCTTTTATTGCTTTCAGTTTTAGATCTCTTGAATCAATCTCAAAACCCCCCCATTTTACTTTCAGTTTATTTGCTTTCAGTTTATCTCGTTTCAGTTTACTTGTCTTTCAGTTATTTGCTTTCAGTTAATTCTCTTGGTCTTGTTAAGGAAGATAGGTAAGTTTTCAATTCTCTGTGGATTCGATCCTTTACCACTATCTGCAGTAGTAATATTGTTGATAACCGAAAAGATTATTTTTTACCAGTTTCGACAACTGACTGTCAAAAATTGGCGCCGTTGCCGGGGAATTGATTCAACTAATCTATTTTTCTTTCAGGACCAAATCAGGAACAAAGCACCACCGAATCCGCCTTTGAAGAAGCCACCATTGCAGACCAACTTTCTGAAGCCCCTGAATCGCACCGAACCTTCACAAGAAGAGCATGCCATCGCAGAACTGATTCATGGATGATGTAAGTACATCTACTCTCTATTCTCAACTTTATGAACTCACCTCTGTTGTGAAAAGCTATGTTATAGGTCGAGCTCAACAATTTTAGCCACTAAGGCCATGTAGGATCTGTGCATGTGTGGGACACACAACTAATCAATGTCCTACACTTTATGAGTATGACCAACCAGTACATGCGTTTGAAAGATTCAATACTCAGCAAGTATATGGATTTGGAGGATTCAATAGTCAGCCCAGACATGCATTTGAAGAATTCAATAGCCAGCCTAGACATGATCCATACTATAATACATACAATCCAGGTTGGGGAGACTATCCAGACTTTAGTTATACATGGGCTAACGACTACCAAAATTATCAAGGAAATTAAGCCCAAGAAGCACCTCCAAGTTCCAACCAGCACTTTGAAGAAATGGTAGAGGCATTGGCAATTTCTGTGCAAAGTCTCCAACAACAGATGGGAACAATGGCCACCTCATTAAATGCAATCATGTTAAGAAGAGAGGAAGAGTTTCAAGATGCCAAGGCTAATGGTGAAAGCTCACAAGTACAAGAACAAACTGCTGAAGAAACACAACCAGAAAACTGTTTGTGCAAACAAACTGGTCAAACAGAACCTGTTGATAGTTTAGATATCATTGATTGTTTGAGCAATGATGTTTTTTATATAAATCAAGATGATATTCTGAACAATGATTTTTGCAGGGAAGAGAGCCAGAAAGAGTCAGAATTGAAAGAAAATGGTTGTTGCATCCAACAGGTGGACTACAGCCATGCACAGAATGAAGGAAGCTCAATCGCACCTCTTCAGGACGATCCCACCATTCTCCCATTTCAGACAGGCCTTGCGCAGGACAGTCCTGCAACACTTCCAGTCGCACCTCTTCAGCTTCCATCGAATGAAACTCCTTCCAGCCTTCCACTGCAGACCAATCTTGCGCATAAGGAGGAAACTGAAACCAATTCAGCCATAGATCCAACACAAACACCCATGCTCACAAGGAACAAATGGTAGCCCAAGCACCCAAACCAAAGAAGCATGCGGATTAATGCCTACCCAAATCACCGGATAAGGTAGAATTTGTTTTGCCTGAATTCAGTACCAAATTGTAGCTACCTATGGAGAAACATGAATTGGAGTTCAAAGTGCTGCCCAATTATCTCAAAAATGCAAACATAAGGGCTAGAGGCACACCTCATCTGAAAGAGGAGAAGCTAATCATGTTACTTCATGAGTGCATAAAAGAAATAGGATGGGTTATGACCAAATCAAAAGGAGTGCTACACTTTTTACATAATGTAGTTGGGACCCTTTTTCCTCCTCCAATTACTTGAGCATTGATCTAGTGGATGGCACCTCACAACCACACCAGGGGAGTACTCAGTTTCCTTTGCTCTTTTATGTTTCTTATACATTGAGGACAATGCATGAATTAGGTGTGGGGGTGCATATCTCTGAATCAGTTTTTCTTTCAGTTATGCGTTTTCTTTTCCTTTCAGTCTTTCAGTTTTTCATTTTCTTCTTTCAGTCTTTCTTCTTTCAATTTTGCATGAGAATAGCTAGCCACAGTTTGAATTTTTTCATTTTTTTCATTTTTGCTTTCACTAACACACACTTTTAGCCACAGTTTTTCTTTTTGCCTTGATTTGCTCTACTCAAACTCATAGACTATGTTGGATGAGCTTTCTTTCCATGATTCCATTGATGTGATGACTCTTTAAACTTAAGTTGAATCAATTGCAGTGAGTTGTATTCATGTTTGAGAATTGCCTTTTGAATTGAATCTTTGAGCTTGCCATGGTGAAAAACATATTGATGACACTCATTAGAGAGAATGAATTGAAAGTTGTGTAAATGAACTTAATATGACTTGTTTTAGCAATTGGTGTTGATTTGCCCAAATCATTGAGAAAGAAAATTCGGCAAAGGCCTAGACTTCATAAGCACAAATTGAAAACTGTTCAAATGGTTGAAAGACTATGAACAGAGCTAGTAGCCACTTGAACAGGTGACCAACTGAGTAACTGGGGGTGGGTATCACAAATATGTACCTTCACGTCAAAAGGTTGGTGACTTTTTCAAGCAAGATTAAAGTGCAAAAAGCTGAATAAGTACTTCAAGGTAAGGGCAAATCACTCTGAAAGCTAGAAAGAGTCTTAATTGAACAAATAATATGTGCATGTGTAATCTCTCTCTTGAGGAAAACAAATCCTAGCCATGGTAAGTAAAGGGAAACAAGGAAAGAAGGTGAGTAACCTTGATGCATATATTTCACTGCAATGATTCAAAATAGGGGTCTAGAGTAAGAGCTTAAGTGGAAATAAGGATCAAGTAGCAAAGAGAGCTTATTTGACTATGTTTATTTGCTTAAGGACAAGCAAAAGGCTAGGTGTGGGGGTATTTGATAGACCATAATTTAGACCATTTTATCATGATATTATTGATGTTCATTTACACTTTTTCTGCCTAATTTTGTGGTTTTAATCTTATTTTGCAGAAAATAGGTGTAAAGAGACAATCTGATGAAAATGCTCTTAAAACTGCCAAAAAGTGCCAAATATGGAAAGTTTCAAATATGAAAAGTTTCAAATAAGGAAAGTGTCAAATAAGTAAAGTGCAGAAGCAAAAACAGATAAGGAAAGCGCAGTCAGCAGATTATTTGAAATTCAAATTGCAGATCTTTCTTTCCTTGTTTAAAGATGTGCAGACACCTTAGTAGTCAATTCTTCCTATTTAGGAAGCCAGATCTCAAGAAAATGCACTTGCCTCTCATGCATTCAGTATTCAAAATTTGAAATTCAAAAGAAGGCTCCACCTAAAAAGGAAAGTTAGGACAACACCTCTTCTCTTCTGCAAACCCTAGTCGCGCGCCACACCTATTCTGAAGACAAGCCGCGCACCTCCTTCCTTCTGAAAGCCTTGCCGCGCGCCTCCTTCCTTTTCAGACACAACTCGGGCAGCAGGTAAGGACCTAGGGCAACACTTTCAACTATAAAAAGACACATAAGGAGCCTCCCCATGCTTTTTCTACTCTCCCTTGGACACACCTACGGGATTGCAAGTGGCACCATCTCTTCTTCATCTCTTTCTTTATTTTTGGTTTTTGTTTCAGCCATGAGTGGCTGAAACCTTTTATTCTAGTTGAAGATTAGGTGATACTTTGGTTGTTTTATGGATTGGGAGACTTGATCATATATTGTTCATCTTTTGGTTATTCAATATTTGTGCAATTTTATGCTTGATTCCAATATTGCTTTGCTATTTTGATCAATGTGGCCAGTTGATTCTTGATTGCAAGGTAATATATTGTTAGTTTGAATAGTTTTAAGTCCGTAATTGCTTGGATTGTTCAAACATAAGAACACTTGGTGTAAAAACTAAGAAAGTTGCATAATCTAGCAATATCTCATGCGTTTGGGTAGCTAGGATTGGATCTCTCTATTTCTTAATGCAATTGACAGTTGTTTGTTGCCTGAGACCCAAGGACGTTCCTTGGCAACTTGTTGATTAGTAATTAATTAGAGGACGTTCCCTAATTGGTTTATGATTAAGGAGAGACATGGTGGTGAGAAGCGTCTTCCATCTTCATAACTAATCTATTGAATTAATCAAAAGAACATAAGTTTCAATGATCAATCCCAACAACTGAAGTGGATCCAATTCTTCAACTAGATCTCTCTCATTCTTGATTTCTTTTATTTTAATTATTTGTCTTCTCTTATTGCTTTCAGTTTTAGATCTCTTGAATCAATCTCAAAACCCCCCATTTTACTTTCAGTTTATCTCGTTTCAGTTTACTTCTCTTTCAGTTATTTGCTTTCAGTTAATTCTCTTGGTCTTGTTAAGGAAGATAGGTAAGTTTTCAATTTTCTGTGGATTCGATCCTTTACCACTATCTGCAGTAGTAATATTGTTGATAACCGGAAAGATTATTTTTGACCGGTTTCGACAACCGACTGTTAACAACACTCCATAAAATTATGAGTTTGGCCTTCCATGACACCCGAACACAATGAACACGATGGATTAGTAGTAAAACCTTTTCACTCTCTCCATTTTTTTCATCAACTTACCAAGCTGGAAGAGTTAGAGAAAACACTAAACTTTCTGAGCAACTTTAGACTTGCAAATGCATCCCCAAACTTTATCTTATTAATTCAAAACTATGTCTTTCTGCATAAAAAATGCATACATCACAAAGAAATTACCAGAAGAAGTACCTCTCCACGCTATCTGATCATGATCTAAAATATGAGACTCACCTCCACAGCTTTTAATTGGAGGCAAAAAGATGTCGAAAGATAAGGAGAGATCAAATTCCAACACCGAGACATCCTCTACTACACTTGAGTTATCATTAATTGATATAGATGAACCGAAACCGCAATAAGAGCATGACCTATTAATGGAGAATCACCCAACTATATACATCATTCCAAAAACTTAATTAAATGACCATTACCAACCTCCATATAAGAACTTCGTTGAAATAAGTCCCTACTACAAGTTAAACCCCACCATAGCATAGAAGCATGAGGTTTTGACACAAACATAGCAAAATTTGACGCATAAGGTGCATATTTTTCCATAAAATTTTAACCTAAAGGGCATCCCTTCCTCCATTATACGCCCGCTCTAGCATTATAAACTCCTTTAATTTCGCTAGAAAGGCAGAATTTATTTCTTAATATGTTCTAATGCCCAACCCATCACGAAATAATGATATAGACACTTGATTATAAGATAAACTCACTTATTGTCATGATAATTGTCCACATGAATCTGATGAACTTATTTATCAAATTCATCATAAAGAAAACGAGAAAAATATAAAGTTTGCATAAAATAATTCGAAATAACATTTATTTGTAAGATGGTATGTTAACTTTTTAATAAAAAAAACAGAAAAAATGCTATACCACGAGACACGTTTTTAAGCATTTTTATTAGATTAGAAGGTACATCATTATAAAACTATTTTGAAGGTTTTACATATATATATATTTATATTATTTATATGCAGCTAAAACAAAAAACAAAGTTTGCTTGATTAAATTGTTTATCACTAATGAAATCCTAAATAATATTGTAAGTACCTCCTAATATTTTGGAGATTTTATGGTTTAAGAGTTCATTTATTTATAGAAAATAATTTATATTTAGAAAATATTTTTTAATGAGATAATCTATTTTTATTATTTAATTTTAATTTTAATTTAAAAAATAAAATTTATTAATAAATTTATATATAATAATTTTAATAAAAATTTTAAAATATGAAAAATAACTTTTTTTAAAAAAAATTATGTTACTTACCTTTTTATTTAATCAAAAAAATTTTAGTGCTCTAACTATTAAAAAATATAAAAAATATTTTTTGTGAAACAGTATAAAATAATATATTAGTTATATATATATATATTGTAAATAATTGAAATTTAACTTATATTAATAACAACTTTAAAACTAAATAGTAAATTTTTTTTTATAAAAAATGATATAAATTTATTTAAAATTTGTACGAAATCATATTGAAATTAAAGAACCGAAAACTATACGAATTATGACCCAAAAAAAATAAAAATCATATAAAATTTATGTTCAATTTCACAAATAGAAACTAAAATCGTATAACCGCATTTCGCATATCGATCAACACCATAGAAAATGGCAGACCGATTAAGATAAATTATATTTAAACGGTCATATCATATTGACATCTAAAAAAGTAATGAATTACTAAAAACATATAGATGAAATATAATTTTTGTTAAAATAGTTTGATATTAATTATTTTAAAATTAACTTATTTATTTGTAAAATTTATTTTATATACGTGTTTAAATTTTTATTGACCCTAAATCACTGTAAGACACTTTGAGAAATCCCAATCAGCAGCACTTCGGGGCCTACGTGTAAACGAGCCATCGGGTTATGGCAGGGGCCCGAAAAAGTGACACGCCGTAATTTATTTCCTTCCTCCTATAATAATTCCGGGAATATTACAATTTGCGCCCTCGAATAAAAACCGCACGGTCCGCATCGCCTTCCTTCTGTGTCCGACAATGGAATTCTAGAGAGAGAAAGAGAGCGGTAAGAAAAAAAAAAAAAACCAAAATTCTGGTCTAGAGAGAGAAAGGAAAAAAAAGGAAGAAAACTAAACAAACCAAGTTCAGCTCACCTCTACCAGACTTCAAATATGGAAGAAGTATTTAGGGTTTTTATGCTTTTTTGAGCTCAGAAATTTTTCAACTAAAGGTCTCCATGGAAATGCCCGCTCGAAGATCCAATTACACGCTTCTTAGTCAGTACCCCGATGAGCAGCTGCTCGCGGCGCCACCACCACCACCATACTACGACCCGTCTAATTCCAGTGAATCCAAGAGCAGCAAAGTAAAGCCAGATAGAGGCTTCGATTGGGATTCTAGCGGTGATCACAGAGTAAATCAGCAAGCAAATAGTAATCGGATTGGTAATCTGAATATGTACTCGTCGATCGGGTTGCAAAGACAATCAAGCGGGAGTAGTTTCGGTGAGAGTTCGTTGTCTGGAGAGTGTTATGCCCCGACGCAGTCAACGACTGGGGGGAATGAGATTGAGACTTATGGATATATGCACGAGGATGGGAATTTGATGAGAGTGAGAGCGGTGGATGCTGCGGTGATTACAGGGATGGGTACTGGATCATCTGGGAAGAGCTGGGCGCAGCAGACGGAGGAGAGTTACCAATTGCAGTTGGCGTTGGCCTTGAGGTTGTCCTCAGAGGCGACTTGTGCCGATGATCCAAATTTTTTGGATCCGATGCCTGATGAATCCGCGTTGCTGTCGACTAGCTCCAACTCGCCTGAGGCGCTGTCGCATCGGTTTTGGGTAGGATTTCTGATGCTTATTTGTCATGTGCAATACGTGTGTTTTGGTGTGTGCATGCGGGGATATGGGAATATATTGCCTTGGCATGTATGCTTCAGTCATTTGGATTGCTAATCTAATTGGAAAAAGCTTAGAATGCAATAGAAAATTTGATATTTTCAGGTAGTGTAATTTAACTGTCCAATACTAGTGCCAGGACATTTATTTATTATAGGTATAGAATGCTTAGTTTGTAGATGGAGTAATTTCTTTATCATCGAAAATCTAATTTAAATGATGAATTTTCACGCAATGCATGTTCAATAAACATGATTGTTGGAATCTAAAATTTCATCATAGGATATGACGTATTATTGGGTCCTGGTGTTTGGAATTTATGGGAGAATGATCTCAGATTTTGGATGTTTCTGCTGTTGGGACTTGGGATGGAAGATGATGCATATGATTGCATGATTGGAATATGTCAAAGGCATGTTGAGTGTGGTTAACTTGAGTTGATACAAGGGTGATGGTAGTTTTACCGCTGAAGTTGATGAAGGGATGTTGACAAGAGAAAGTTCAATTTTCTGTTAACCAAAGCCACAAGAAAAGAAAAAGCATTGATACCTAATTGTCAAACTTAATAAAGCTGGAAATTCTGTTTGTACTAAAAACAATTCTAGTGGTTGGTCCTGAGCAAAAGCTATTAATGGATGCTGGTTGTTGAGCTTGTGTGGTGGGTTCGTAAACCATATTGTTTGGTAGGGTGAATCCTGCATGTTTAGGGTGGCAATTTTTGCTAGAAAGAGATTTATTAATGCTAGAGCAACATATTTTTTGAACTTGTAAATGGACAAAATAGATGCTTCTTGAACTAAATCAAAGTAATCTTTTGTTTTCTGGAAGTATTTGCATTGAATCAGTATTCACTAATATATTTTGGTTTTATGAATTCCTTTTCATACCGGATAAATAGAATTAATTAAAACCTTATGGAACTATCCTATTAATGATAGATATCTTTTGGCCATTGGATAAAAAAAAGAATATTAACCTCCCTACTACAGCCTGGTGGTTTATAACTGAAATTCCATGATGAGGATCTCAAAGTCTTAGAAATGGGTTTTGTTTAGGGGAAACTAAAGGTGTACATTTTAAAGCTTAATGCTAAAAGAAAAAAAAACAAAATTGTGCTTAAATTTGCAATTATAACTAATGCTTTTTTCCCCAATTAATACAATCTTGCAAATTTGTGTCAATTAAATTCAAATTTGGAGGGCTCCATGCCACATTGCTAACATGGCACTTTATAGGTAAGAAAGGTTTCATAAGCATATTTAAGGGAGGAAGGGATAGTGAGAGAAAAAGCTATGTTTTTTTTAACAATTATTTTAATTGTTATACACATATAAGTGTGTTCTTATTAGTTGTAAGAGCCAACAATGTAGCTTGTTTAGGTTTTTCCTTTATAATTTTGATCTTCTTGTATACAAAGGCATAATAGTTTAAGGAACACATGAAATTATATGTATAAAACAACTTGAAATCATATTAAAAAAAAATCCTTCTATGAAGTTTGACTAGAAAAGCTTATTCAATTTTGGAAAGGAACTCATAAAAGAAAATAATGTTATCCATAATCAAAGAGATACTTCTGAAATAACAAAAGCAATTTTGATTTAAGAAGAGAGCCCATAAGTGTCTTTTGCACTTGGTGTTGTTAAAGAGCACAACTTTTCAATGGTCAGTCTGCAAAAATCTTGTTATAGCACTAATAGATCTCGTTTTGGACTGCCACTTAATGTTTATGTTATTGTGTTTGCTAGACACATAGGACCTTTATTGAGTGTTATCATATGTGTGTGTGTGAAAAATATTGGGCAAAAGCTTGTTGATCATGTAATCATGAAAACGGCATTCTTTCTACATAGATCCTCCTCCTCCTCCTCCTCTTTATTTTTTCCTCTCAATACCTAGGACTCTTACTTTAGTGCTAGTGTTATCCATCCTTCTCTTATCACGTGCTTGTCGTTGGCATTCTTTTGAAAATGATCGACTTAGATGGATCAGGGCCATCATCATGGTCTCTCTTATTCTCTGCTTGTTACTAGCAATATGGAGGAGATAGAGAAGTTTCCTCAATCATTAACTATCAGTTCTTATCATGTCATAAAGGGGTAGAGGTAAATTTATGTTCCAGTTTCCATGGACTCTGGGTTGTATGGCATTGTTTTCTGAGCTGCAATTTAGGAAACATGATCTTGAATATGTTTATTAGAGACCATTAACATTTGATTTAATTTAAATTCAACATATTATAATCATAGTAACATTGAAACAGTAAAACAATTTTTTCAACTTACTTTGTTCAATAGCATCAAAGAGGGTGTTTTTTTCCAAAAAAGCAGCTTCCAGCTTTTACCTCAATATCATATAGTCTCTTTGATAGAGGCTACTAGTTTGACTTTGTATCCAGGGATTTCTTCTTTCTCTCTCTCTATTGCTTCAATGACATGTTCCACATGTTGTGAACAATGGTGCATCACTGATGACCTGGATGTTCAGATTGATATATGGCCGTCAAAATGTCATCCAGCTTTGAATAGCTTAATAGAGTGTGCAAAATGTTGGAATTTTCCTACTTTATTAATACCTTATGTGTCCGTTTGTTGAGCTTAGAAAATGGAGAGCTCATGTATTCCGAGTCCTTTCTCACTTTCTGTTTTTTCTTTCAATCTAATTGTAATACAGTACGTATGGTAAATGTCATTCATCTACATTTCTTGTTGGCCTTTGACTCTTTGTGGTTGCAAACTCACCTCATTAGTTTCTTTGTGCATCAGGTGAATGGTTGCTTATCATACTTTGACAAAATTCCTGATGGGTTTTACCAAATTCATGGAATGGATCCATATGTGTGGACTGTGTGCACTGATTTGCAAGAGAATGGTCGTATTCCCTCTATCGAGTCATTAAAGTCTGCTGATACTAGTGGTGATCCTTCGTTGGAAGTGGTTTTAATAGATAGACGAAGTGATCCAAGCTTGAAGGAACTCCAAAATAGGGTCCACAGCATTTCTTGCAACTGTATAACTACAAAAGAGGTAGTTGATCAGTTGGCAAAGCTTGTTTGCAATCGCATGGGGTGAGTCCTACTTCTTATTTAACCAAAAATCTATTTCTCTCCCTATAATCCATTGTTAATGAAGTTTTATTGTCATCATAAGGGGTTCAACCAATGCAGCAGAAGATGATTTAATCTCCATCTGGAGGGAATGTAGTGCTGATCTAAAAGATTGCTTGGGATCCATTGTGGTTCCTATAGGCAGCCTGTCTATTGGTCAATGCAGGCATCGAGCATTATTATTCAAGGTAAGGTCTCAATACTGCATGGTCCTGATTTCATATGCTGAATTTCTCTTGCAACTCAAGGAGTTGCAATATTTTATAATTCATCTTTAAGTATAACAAGATCTCTATACATATTTTGTAACTTCTCTTCGGAAGGAGAAAGGGATTTATGTTCACTACATGAAACCTGTGTAGGTGCTTGCAGACACAATTGATTTGCCATGTCGAATTGCAAGAGGCTGCAAATACTGTAATAGAGATGATGCTTCCTCTTGTCTTGTGCGATTTGGGCTTGACAGGTAGTCTTGTAGGTTCTCATGGTCTGTTTATAATGTATACTAGAATATGAATATTAGCTGATGTAGGCTCATTTAATTTATGTGTGATCTAGCTATTTACAGTACACTACGCTTGGTCAAAAGTACTGACGTCCTATATATGTTGCAATATTTTTCTTTGGTTGTCTTGAGAGATAAAAGAACAGACAACTCTTGAATTTAATATAAGTGGCATCTTGAGGTGTGCAGCATTATCTTGTAGTGTGGCATTTAAGCTGAATATCTTTTGAAACTCTGATCATGTTAATCCTTAGAGCACAGGAGAAAATTGTCAAGTGTATTTTATCGGTAAATACAATAGAATTAAACACTTGATGGTTGTTTTACACAATTTGAAAATCTGAATGCAAGCTCTCTAAATTAATATATTTTGGGGCTCTTGGGGATATCTTCTATTATGGTTCTTTGTTTCCTGTGCCCATCCTTTTTGTTTTCCGCCGAACCATATTAGTCAAGTACTATTTTCTACATTGTTGTATTTTTTAGAAATAGCTGTATTCTAGACTTCATTTTTTCCTTTTATGCAGCAATACCTGAGCAACATCTTTCAATTAATATACTTTTTTTTTTCATTTCAGGGAGTATCTAGTTGACTTGGTAGGGAAGCCAGGTTGTTTATGTGAGCCTGATTCACTGCTCAATGGCCCTTCTTCCATCACAATTTCTTCACCATTGCGCTTTCCCCGAATGAAATCAAATAAACCTACTGTTGATTTCAGGTCTTTTGCCAAACAGTACTTTTCAGATAGCCAATCACTTAATCTTGTCTTCGATGATGCTTTGGGAGGTAATGCTAAAAACCATTTTTATATAAGTATGCACGTTCCTGTTGCTATGACTTGTCTCAGGAGAGTGGATACTGTCATTTTACCTTTTGAATGCAGTCTCTCAAGTCTCTCTCTCTAATGAGCTGATTATCTTGCAGTGTTGACCATGTCATTCATATTAGCAATTGCCTATATTATATGCCTTTATGGCAAATTGAATTTATTGCATGAAATGGTTACTTTTATTCGAATTCTGTACTTGGAGTCTGATAAATGATCATTTTTTACGAGAATGTCTACTTATTTATAATGTCCCATATTTTTCCTTCAATTTTGAAATCATTAGCCATTTTTTGGTTATCCCAAAGTATGTTGTTATTTTGGAAATCATTACTAAACAAAGAGATAGTAGAAGATGTCCAGCTAGCATTCTCATTGTTTTTTTTTTTTTTTCTTTAAAATGGATACATAATTTCAAAGTTATCCTATTACATATAAATTTATGTATATTAATTGATGCCTCCCCTAAGCTTGTATTAGAATTTATTGCGGAGTACAATTTACGTGCTGCTTGCTGGTATATATTTGTGTGTGCTTTTATGTTGTTACATATAATCCTCTATTTCATGGTGGTACTAATATCTTAGCTGATTGAACATAATTCTTGTTGATTTCATATTAACTGAAATTGGGATGATTATCTTGTTCATGAATATGTGATATTGATTTATTCTTTGTAGTCTTGGTGAAGGGCAATTTTGTCATCTGGCACTTGTCATGTAGTCATGACAGATGATACTTGGTATATGTTATTTATTTGTGTGTTATACTTGGAATGATTATGCACTGTTCTCTGTTCTTTGATCTCTTTGGCTCTGGAACTTCTCTACGTTATCCAGTATGATTTTTTTTTTTAACTCATTCACAATGTCAAAGACTTGATGAAAATATGCATTAAACTTTTCTAGATTTCTGCCTCCATCTGTAATACACAATCTAATTATTGAAATCATTTGGAAAAAGGTGAAATATGCTTTTGTAGTTTACATTGCTAATGAAAAATTGAGATACATTGGTTGATACTTTCCTTTAGACAAGTGACATATGCTTATTTTGAAGTTCATATCCCTCTATAAAATTGAGATGAAAAGTTGTGGGTGTGGCTGCTACTAATAATGAGACATCAATTGATGCATTAGTGTTGTGTTCAAGTAGACAGAAAAAATTCCAAGCTGAGTTGCAGCTTAATTATCTTTTGCTCTTTATTAATGTTTGATTCTTTGTTGATGTGGCTGTCTTGTTTATTAGACCTGTATTTTGATATCAATCATGTTTATAATGTTCTTCATGTGCTCTTGACTATTGTTACTGCAGCTACTGTTCTTGATGAAGAAGCTCCTAAATTCTCTATGTATCCTAAGCAAAATGAGAGAACAAATGCAGATAAAAATAACCTTGTGCAAATCCCAACCAATGGTAGTGAAATTACTCAGTTACCTCTACAAGTGAAAGTTGATCGAACAATTGCCCAAGATGGAAGTGCTCAAAATTTTAGACCATATAATCCTTCCCAGAATGTTAAACAGTCAACAAACGTGGTGAAAGATGCCATCCATTTAAAGCACATCCCAACTGTGGGGCATAGAGATGTGCAACCAGTTCTAGCATTGGCTAACCAGAGAGTGGATACTAGTAAAATTTCAAGGTTTTCTGAAGGTGGTCAACTGGTTTCTAATAAAACTAGTAATGAGCTTTCACTTGATGTGGAAGATTTGGACATTCCATGGAGTGATCTTGTTCTGAAGGAGAGAATTGGAGCAGGTATTTCCACTCATATCTGTGCCACATCTTGGAGGGAAAACACAGCATTAATAGCTCGGACAGATTATTTTCTTTCTTTCTATAATGCATTGGAGGCTGTTCTACTGTACTGAAGGATGCATTGTCTATTGTCAGGTTCATTTGGAACTGTTCACCGTGCAGATTGGCATGGCTCGGTAAGCTTTATAATTGTGCATATTTCTGTTACCTTGTATCAATGGTGCAGAATTTAAAGCATTCTAATTTCTTATTCTGGAATTCTGAACTGTGCAATTATAATAATTTTTGTGGTCATTTGTGTGAATATGGAATTGTGACTTATTTAAGCAGTAATTTACTTGATAATTTAATGGCTTTCTAAAGTTATGTGGATGTATAAGCTTTTGTAGCTTTGGCTGGAATATTGGAGTGGTTTTAGTTTTGGTAAGATCCATGTCCAAATGAATATTAATACCTTAATGACGCTGAGCAAAAAGTTCAAATAACACGTGTATGGTTATCCTGCATTTTACTTCACAATATCCACTATTGTATGTGATATTTAATTAATGCTACTTGTTCAGACAATAAAGTAGACCCTACTCTAATTGTTCACTCCGAAACTGATGTACCTTTGATATCTAATTAATCATTAACTTATTAAACTGTCATTTTTGCAAGGAGGTGCCTTTTTTCCCAATTTTTGTACTTTGTGGCAGCAAAGTTTCTCTGTGTATCCTCACCACTTTATTGAGGTGTGGGTAAAAATATGCTTGTGCATGCATATGTCTGTATTTGGATTTTCGTTTTCCACTGTTTGCCCTTAAATCAGTTCTTTTGAACTCTGTTCTGAATTTATTTTTGGTATTTTGTTGATTGGAACTTTAGAATTCAACTATATCTGTGTTTAAAAAGTAGATTTGGTGTTAATATATTTTCTCCTCCTGTTTCTTCTGTCTCCTTACATATATGTTGTATGTTTCTAAAAATATTTTCATCATTTATAGGAAGTTGCTGTGAAAATTCTCATGGAGCAAGATTTTGATACTGAACGCATCAAGGAATTTTTAAGGGAGGTATGTGTTGGCCAGTGTTTTGGTATTGCTCTTCTTGGTTTTAAATTTGATTTGATTTGTTTAGTTTCTTGTCCTCTATTTGTTAGGTTGCAATAATGAAACGCTTACGACATCCAAACATAGTTCTTTTCATGGGTGCGGTTACTCAGCCACCAAACTTATCCATAGTGACAGAATACTTGTCAAGGTTCTTCATCGTCTGCTTGGAAATACCCCTGCTTTCTCTATTTCTTTTATAATGTGGAATGTGTTGGAAGTATTTGCTTATTATTTTTGAAATACTTCTGTCTAATTTGATATTAAGGCATAATTTATTGTGCCTTATGTGCCTATGTTTATTTCTTTATGAAGTTAAAAGAATGTTTATTTCTTTAAGAAGTTAAAAGAAACTGAATTCTTGGGTTTTCACTGTAGAGGTAGCTTGTATAGGCTTTTGCATAAGTCTGGTGCAAGAGAGGTATTGGATGAACGGCGCCGGTTAAGTATGGCCTATGATGTGGTATGCATATGGAAATTTCTTTTTTCTTTTCAGAGAAAAAAAAAAATTTCCCCTTTTCTTTTCTTTTCAGCTTGCTATTGGCTAAAATCATGGTTTATATCAAGCTAATTGAGGTGCTATTGCTTTTCTCAGGCAAAGGGTATGAATTATCTTCACAAACGCAATCCTCCAATTGTTCATAGAGATCTAAAATCTCCAAATCTATTGGTTGACAAAAAATATACAGTGAAGGTAGGACTAATAACTCCTTATATTTGAACAAACAGGTTACTAATTTCCAGTTTATTGATGAGTAGGAATGAGTTCTCATCATTCCCTCCTACAGTCATGAATTTCATTTGTTGGACATGAAGCCTTGCTAAGTTGAAACTATTCATTTGAGAGAAATCTGAATTTAATAAAGTCTGGTGAACACTAGCATTGTTCTCACCTTGTGTGTTTTACTTGATTCTTGGTGGCTTTGCCCAATTACAGCGATCATGTTCAGTTTAATTGGCTGCCTTGTGTATGTGGTACATTATATTGGCCATACCCTATGTAAACTTGACTGTTCCTGATTGAATCTGTTTAGTGGGGTTGGAGAGTGGATATTGGCCTTGTTTGGCATCAAGTTTCAGACTAAAAAAAAGAACTTCTCAGAAAGTACCATTTTAGATGCTATTGAAAAAACAGTATGAGAAAAACTGTTTGGATATTTTACAATATGTTTTACAATATGTTTGGAAGGAAGTTTTTGGAGGAAAGATAATGAGTTCTTAAATTAATATGTCTGTTTGGGAGAAAAGTTTTGAGGGAGATAAGAGTTTTTGGAGGCTTCGAAAGTTTTAAGCCGAACTTTTCAACCGACCAAATTAGGGAGTTGAGGAGGCTTTGATACTTTATCCACTATTACAGTATCTTTAAAAGATTCCTATATGCTCCATTCAAACATTGTGTTAGTGTTCTCACAGCTAAATCATATCAATTTATTTTTTTTCAATTTTTAATATGCTATATCTAATATATTTAACAAAGTATTTATTTCAACTGCAGCTGTAACAATAATGGCAAATGGATCCATTGTTATTGTAACACCAGTGTCCATCTGTTGACCAATTCTATTTGGAGAAAATATATTTTTAGCATCTCATTTGGAACAATATAACTGTGTAAGCTTGTGTTTGTGGCTAGTATGTTAACAGGGTATACTATCCACTGATTTGCTTTACCCATTCTTGAATCTAGTTTAGTTAGCTGAACCTAGTTTAAGTATCCAGGCACATCCAAAACCATTAAATTTTCTAAGTTATAGTTAGTAATTTTTTTTAACTTAGTACTTCTATATAAGTATTTAAGTCCCTTTTTATCTGATGTAATACTCCAAAAAGTTGATTCAAAAATCATAATGCTACAAAAATACATAATTGTGTATTCACTAGTAATTTATGTATCATGATTTTTCATACGTCCAAGTAGTAACTACCTGATGTACTAAATGCACAACTGTTCCAAACCTATCAAGTAATATCTAAACTTTGTATAATCCAAGAAAGTGCAGTTAAGCGCCCAAATATATTTGATCTGTGTTGCCTTCTGTAATCTGTATGTAGCGTTTCCAATCTCTCTCCTACGCATGCAAATGGCGCCTTCACCACCTCCTCCCCTGGTCCCTTCACACAGTTGTCATTTTGTACTAATTGGTTTCCTTCCATTTCTCCTTTGCTCGTGCTTTCTCCTTTATTTAGGTTTGTGATTTCGGGCTATCTCGTCTGAAAGCAAACACATTTCTTTCATCAAAGTCAGCAGCAGGGACTGTAAGTGCTTTTAAAATCAGCAACCTGACTGGGTCTTTATTTTGAGGTGGCTACACTATTTATTGGAATATAAGCTTAATAATATCTCTTTCAGCCTGAGTGGATGGCACCAGAAGTTCTCCGTGATGAACCGTCAAATGAAAAGTCAGACGTGTACAGTTTTGGTGTCATATTGTGGGAGCTTGCAACACTGCAACAACCATGGAGCAATTTAAATCCTGCACAGGTTTGTTTTCTGAAGTTTGTATTATTGAATTTGAAGTATGAAACACAAATAGGTGTTTTCTTCCCCTCTTAGCTCATGCAAAAGGGTGGGAGAAATTATTTTAGAAAAATTTATTTTATGAAATTGTTGCAAAAGAGTGGAGCTGTCCAAGTAGTGAGTAGGTTGAGACAATGGAAAGCTGTTTCCATTTGAAATGACTCCAATTTGCAGGACTCCCTATGCTAAAGCTTTCTTGGGAAGAATTTGGTATAAAGCACTATTGTTTGATGAAACCTAAATATCCTATTAAGAAATTGGGGGTCCATTATCGTTATTCTTATTAAAAATTTTAAGTAATGATGAATAAACTTATAAATGCTTTCATGGTACCCTAATTACTTATGTTTGTTACGCATAATTATATAAAGGCCTGTTGGATAGAAAAGGCAAAATTTTTGGACTTTTTCATGATTATAGCTTCACCTTTTAATTTTGTACTATAAAGCTCATTCTTTCAATTTTTTTCACTATAACAGCTAATCTCTAAAATCAATTTTGATCAAAGCAACGTGTTATGTCCACATAGATTTTCTTTTATAATTTTAATTTTGAATTTGTTGTCGAAAATTAAAAGACGATGCTATAATCGTGAAAAACCGCAAAGGCTTAGCCTTTTTTGTCCAAGTGTGAAATAAATTATAATCCTATATGGCATAATCAAAGTAAGTATATCTTTTAATGAAGTTACCCCTTGCATAAACTTGTAATATCCTATGTAGCATAATATAGAGAAACATGCCTATATGTATGTGTGTGGATAGATGGATTGTTTAATAGATAGATAGATAGATAGATGTTTTTATCTATTTAATTCAGTTTGATTTTTAAAAATAAAAAAGAACCTATTTCATGAAACACTGTTGTTGTTTAAGTTTAATTTAGGGTTATTAGAGGTTCTTTCCTTCTCTAAGTCATGTCTGCCTTTCTCCATTCTCTACCTCACTCTACATTCCAGCCCTTTTTTCTTTAGGAAAATTACTACTTACTCTATATGGTATGGGAAAACTTACTAGTTAGTTCCTCGATATTGAAAAATGCATTAAAACGTTTCTAGCATTTTAAAAAGTCTACTAGTTAATCTCTCCATTTAATTCCCTGTGGTTTTGAAAATTTATTAGTTAGTCTCTCAGAGTTTTAAGAAGTTTATTAATTAATATCTCTGTATCAAAGACATTTTAGACTTTTTTATAATATTTAATGGTTAAAACTAACGGAGTGACTATCTAGTAGACTTTTTTAAAACGTCAACAACATTTTAATGCATTTTTCAAAATCGATAGACTAACTAGTGAGTTTCTCCATACCATAGAGACTAAGTAATAATTCTCCCTATTCTTTGTTCCTTCATGTTTCTTCTTCCATACCATAGAGACTAAGTAATAATTCTCCCTTTTCTTTGTTCCTTCACGTTTCTTCTTCTTCTTCCTTCTCTTCCCCTCTTACTTCCTCACCAAGTGAACATACACTGACCAGATCAATGAGACTTTATTCTCTCACCTTTTCCTTCATTTTCCTCTTTCTTTTTCATCAAGCAAAGACAATTAGATCTCTCTCAGAGCCTTAGCAACCACATCCTGGACTGAATTTCAAGACAAGTTCTACAAGGAACTCAAGAAGTGATTGAAGCTCGTGGAGGCAAACAAAGGTGGGGGTAGACATATGAAGCAAGACAGATTAGATGCCAGAACAATGTCTCTGCTGCTGCCTCTTCACTCTTCATCCTTCCTCAGTCAGCCCTTATCTCATAGTCATGCTGTTAGCAATGACCATCAATTCTTCTTCTTTGGCCCTTCTTACAAAGCAATCTGATTTTTTTTTCTTTGTAATTTTTTGTTCTGTTGAAACTTGTTTTGTTGATGAGATAATAGATTGTTTGCTATTGAAGTTTTTTATTTCAATTTTTCATTGACTGCCAGAATGAGATTTTTATATAAATTGGGCAAAGACTTTGGGTTCTGTGGGGATTAATTTATGTGCATTGTTCTACTCTTGCATCAAAACCGAATTACTGCAGTTTGGCTTAGAATTTAGGAAGGTTCAGTCTATTTGGTTTGATTGAATCTGTTCAATTTGAACAGAACTGATTGATTGCTCATCTATACTGTTTGGAAAATGGATGTTATATATATATTATGGCCAACATTATTATAATTTAAATAAGAATTTTCTTGTCTTTTGCAATACCATTCTCTTTATATTTATTATAATTTATCAATTCATACCTGCTTACTTGTTTGCAATTTAGGTTGTAGCCGCTGTTGGATTTAAAGGCAAGAGACTTGATATTCCACGGGATTTAAATCCTCAAGTTGCCATCATGATTGAGGCTTGCTGGGCAAAGTTTGTTCATGTTTTTAACTCTATAACAACTGATTACAGGATTTGCCTCATGACATTTTTGTTAATGCAAGTGTCTTTGTTGCAGTGAGCCTTGGAAGCGGCCTTCCTTTACAAATATCATGGAATCTTTAAGGCTGTTGATCAAACCTCCGACACCTCCAACTGGTCATGCAGAAATGCCATTACTTACCTGAGTAAGGTTGAACACCAGTGAAGTCTTCTTTTGTACACAGATGAACATTCTTTTGACATTTGACAAATGGAAGAGTGGTATTTTTTGATACTCTCAGGTGCACCTTTCTAACTTCAACTTTTCTTTAACATAGTTGCTGCTGCCAAAAGTAAATCTATTCTAATGTAGATACCATCAAATTGTTGGAAAGATGAATAGCAGTTTAAATTTTTTGTTAGTGTTCATTCTTAGTTTTGATGTTTGAATTATCCTAGAAATCTTGGCAATTTAGGATCACAAGCGATGCACAAAGCATACCCATGTATAGCATCTGTTAAGTGACATCTCCCTGCATGTTACTTTCATGAGTCAAGCGAAGTTCTTATATATCTATGTGCTTAGCTCCAAAATTCTGATGCTTGCCTTTTTTTTTTTTTTTTTTCTATTTTCATTGCAGAATCCCTGTTGTACTTGTCTGTTCTCCTTGCCAATTGAGAATTCTAATTTTTAGCTCAACCTCAGGAATTGCACCAATACTTGCATTACCCTTCCTCTGCTGCCAAAAAAATATTGTTTACTGTGATGGGAAAGTTGTATAAAGTTTTCTCTCATAATTTTGTATGTAATTTTGTAACTGGAACTAGCTTAGTGAGAAGCAGCTTCCTGGCACTGCACACCAGACTACCATGTGTTTCGCAAGAACCAATTGTGCAAGTTATGAAAAGTATTGAATTGCTGATCAGGTCAAAAATTTCCCCCTTGATGCATACTAGTGATGAAGAATCTGCCGAAAGAGAAGGCGTGCTCAAATCTATTTTTGCAGGTGAAATACCGTTGAATTGCCATTGTAAGTAACAAAGAGTTCCTGAACGGTAATGCAGCAGGAGTTATGTCCCACTCCCGTTTTTAAATTTTTTAGTGATTACCTTGTTGCAGTGATAATAATTGACTTCAGTTGATTATCTTAATTTGTTTTTCATAGAATTTCATTCTGCGAAGTTATATGGAGAAACAGGGAGATTTGTTTTACTTTGAGATGTGGAACGCTGTGTAGGATATATACTTTAAAAAAAAAAAAAAATACTATCTAGTTCTTTTTTTAAAACTGAAAACACATTAATTATGTATTAAATTGTCTAGTCCTATTCACTGAATAATTGCATTTTTAAATTGCAAAACTGATTGGTTATGTTTTAAAATGATAGGACTAAGTCGCTTTTGGTTTGGCTAATTGTTAATTGCAATTGAAACAAATAATTTGGTTCGTAGTAAAATGATGAATAAGGATATATATTATATAATTTATGTATTATTAAAATACGTGTAAAATTAATAATTTATTATGTTATATATATGTATATATTTATTTATATATATATTATTAATATTATTATTTTTATCCTTTAAAAGAAATATAATTATTTTTTTAATATCTATATTTACTTGAAAACAAGTATAAAATAATGTCCGTATAATTTTATTGAAGAGCTAAAAAAGATCAATTTAAAATTTTGAGTTAATTATATCTCTGTATTTGTAATTTTAAATAAATTTTAATATAATATAGTATTATTTTTTAATAATAAAATATTATTTTAATAATTTAAAATATAAAAAATTAATATTTTAATTAATATTAAAATTTTAAAAAATATATAGATATAAATAATTTTTAAAATTATAAAAATGAAGTTTTATCAAATAAAAAATATTTATTATTATATAAATAATGTTATACTAGATGATAGCTTCTGTGGTTCTTAATAATTGTGGAGACTTAATTTGTTAAAAGTTTAAATTGAATTTATTTGATTTTTGAGTAAAGATATATAAATTTAATTGGATTTATATTTGTATTTATTTTATAAATTTAAATAGTTTTTTTATCACATATTATAAATAGTTTATTAATATATTAAAATTTATGTTAATATAAAAATTTTATATAACAGATACTAAAAAAATAATATAGTCAAAATAAGAGATAAAGTCTTATAAGTTATACGCTGATGAGAAAAAAATTTAAAATTTAAAATGCCAAATATTATTGTTTCGAAGTTGATCAATTATCAGTTCATTGTGATTATATATATCAAATATATTTCAATTATAATATAAAATAAGTTAAAATAAATAAATAAGTAAATATTTTATTAAAAAGATGGAAATAATTTTTAGATTCAGTAAATAATTTATTTAAATAATGTAGTGATATTTAGTAAAATTCTAAAATCAAATGAGGGGATATGAAAAAATATTTTTGTCAATTTAATTATAAATATATAAGATTTAGAATTAACTTTATATAATTATAGTTGAATTTTTGAAACTATCAAATTTAATATCTCAATTTCTCATTCTCTTAAAAGAGATAAAACTTTAAAATAATAAACTAATAAAAGTTAAATTAAATAGTTTTAATTTAAACTTGAAGAGCTTGAGAGAGAGAGCAAGAGAGAAAGGCGATCATAGCTAGAGAAGGGTCGGATATTGGAGAAGAGAAGGATGTTGGCATTCTTTGCCTTCAGGCACAAACTGTTTGACTCAGTTTATTTTGTTTCTTTATTTTTATTTTCTATTTTATGTACGTTATATTTGTGAAGAGTTTTTTTGGTTTGTATTTGTCGAGGGATTTGTTTTGTTAGAGAATTTTGACTCGTTATGTTACGGTGATTATTGGAATGTTGAGATTAGTGATAATTGGTGTGGGGTCTTTGATTTGATTCCACTGGATAGCTCCATGGTTAAACTAGACTGAAATATCATGGATGGACCTTCTATTTCAGGGATTCCCTTCTCAATTGATGCAAGTTTTTTATTTGCTTATGGTATTTATTAGTTGGTTAAGAGGTTGTGGTTTCTTGCATACGTTTTTTTTTATTTGTCTATTGTAATATGTTTTAGATAATAGTTTTTAGGCGTTGGAGACCGTCCTCCAATGCTGCACCAAAATTCAACGGAACTTTGACGCTCGTTACGGTGTGGCGTGACACTGTAGCAGCGCTATTTTTTATTTTTTATTTTATTTATAATATAATTAAAAAATTTTTTTTCTATTTTTTTAAATTATAATATAATTTAAAATTTATATATATTTTCATTAAGTTTAATTTTTTATATGTATATATTTTCAATTAAGTTTATTTATAAAATAATTAAATATTTAAATATTGGATGAAAATATAAATATATAAATATTTAGGGTGAATATATAAAATTATATGAATTTTTTGAGTGAAATATATAAATAAAATTAAAAAAAAATAAATAATATAATATTAAAGAGAGAGAAAAATATAAATAGAATATTCTTTTTTGTGTTAAAATTGGTACAGAAGGTTGGAGATAATATTGCACCATTTTAATGCAAATCATTAAAATAGTGTAAAAAATGGTGCATAAGATTAGAGATGACCTTATAAAATATAATAAATTCTACATTAATTAAAAATAGTTTCAGTTAAAGTCTTAGATTAATCCCAATTTAAAAAAAAATCTTAAATTAATCGGTATTTAAAAAAAATAAATTACCTTACTACGAATATGAATAATTATATGTTAAATGGAAATTTATTTATGATATAATAAATTAATAAATATGCACTCACAGAGTTAGTCTGGTGGTAAGTGCATCCGAATAAAAACCTGATAGATCTCAGATTCGAATCCTCCAACCTAATGAATATAAAATATATGAATGAAGATGGATCATATATATAAAATATTGTATTTATTATTTCTGTACTTTACATTGAATAACGGTATTATCGTATAGTTTTTCATACTGCTTTTTCTAATATTTATATATATTAATAATAAATAATATTTTATAGAATTTATAATTTTAATTAATTAATATATTTAAAAATACTTGATAATAATTATATTTATAATAATAACATCAAAAAAAATATTAAACGACGGCATTAAACTAATTTCTCACTAGGAAAAAAATAACAAAAATTTCGGGCGTAGATGATGTATTTTGGCTTAGATTTGAGAGCACAAAGCGAAGAGCGTAGGTGGATATCGTATGCTGATCTCATGGAAAAAGACAAAACAATTCTTTTTAAGGAAATAATTTCAGTTCTGCATGTTTTTAGGTAAGTTGCATCACAGGCCATGGGGCATTTAATTCTAATTTAAAATTTTATCAAAATTGATTTAAATTATAATAATTTTATATTATTATTATTATCAAAATATTATTTCAGTTTAAAATTAATTGCTATTTCACAATATATCATATCTTTAATTTTTTTTTAAATATGTATAATTCGTAGGTTGTAGGACACATATTATTAAGTTTATACAATACTGATATATTTATAATTGGAAATGAAAATAATTTAATATATTTATAATTAAAATTATTTACAATAAGTTATGCACAATGTAATATAACATAGTATATATTATCATTGTAATTACTTGTATATATAATTATATTTGAGGTATATAATATATTTAAATATAAACTTGATTTGTAATTCAATAGAAATTTAATATGATTTTAGTTTATTTTTTTATATAATTTTAATTCAGTTATTAAGTAAAATTCATTAAATAGAGATATTTGTTGTTAATTTTGCATTAGCAATATGAAAAATTTTGTAATACGTTTATTTATTGCTAATTTTAACATAGGATATGATCATATTATAAAATTTATTACTTTATCAATATAAAATTAATAATAAATAATATTAAATTTTATTCGCTCTAATTTATTTAAAACAGTAGTTTAAAAAAAATTTAAAATTCTTATAAAAAATACCTTATTTCTATTTCAAATCAATATCAAATTTACCAGTAATATACTGCCTATGAAAATTTTAAACACTAGTTTAAATTAATTTTTGAAATCAATTAAATTTGATTCAAATTTAATATATTATTATAGATTTTTATTATATTAGAGAGTTATTAAATATTTTCCAGTTTAATACAGTTTTGAGCTAAATTTAATAAATAATTTTATTTAATAAATTTTAATAAGCATAAAATTACACTGACATTCATTACAATTTAGATAATTTAATTACTGCCTTATCCACGAGTAAAAAAGAAAAACTTACTTTATGCAAAAAAAAAGTAAGTATTTAAATTAGGGATGGCAGGCGGACGGGTTTTCACGGGTACCAGATTCGCCCAAACCCTATTAGGACGGATTTGAATTTTTACAAAATGAATTTGGGCGAATTCGGATTTGAAAAATTTTACCCGTCTCGGATTCGGGTAGGGTTCGGGATTAGATAATCGGATACCCGTTACCCGAACTCGATTAACTATACTAACAAAACTAACATTTAAAAATTATTTGAAGACGTTACAATCATTATAATCCAACATTATATATAATAAACTAAGTTTATTATTATATAAAACTGAGCAAATTGCAATAAACTAAATAAATATCATAGCCCAAACAGCCAGGCTACAACCAGGGAGCCATTGTCTGGCCATTATCTTTTGACATGACTCGTTAAAATTTTACTGGTCACTGACTTAGCTTAGCCACCAAGTAATTACTGTCACCGATTAAATTATTATTAAAATATTTTAATTATTTTAAAAAATAAGAAAATGGTAATTAATATAGTTTAAACAATAAATTTTGTTTAACTTTTTAATAAACTTTTCATTTATATTTATTAATTATGCAATTATTATTAAGTTAATATTTTATTTTTAATATATATATCTATGAAATAAAAATATATTTATATTAAAACTAAAAGTAACTCATAGTTTAGAATATAACAAAATAAAATTACTTTTAAAAGAAATTAAAGTAAAACATTTGAATTAATTTAATTTCTTTTTAAAACATACACCGTTAATTAATTTTATCATTTACATGAATTAAATAATAATTTTTTAAAATTAAATTAATTTAAAATTAAATGCAATATGATTTAATTAAAAAATTGTAGAATAAATAAATATCTACCTTCTCAAGTTGTCTCCTCTTCTGTCTGATCCACAAATCATTATCTTATGCAACCCGTCCTGAGAAACTCTAAATGGCTATCCAAAATTATGGCCGTGGCCGACGAAGACTCCATCTTTCACCGCCTCTTCTGAGATTTTTTCTCAAACAGTTTGTCCGCGAAACTTTTAAAATTTTCCTTTTAGCCCCACATTTCCCACCGTCCAAACCTTACCTTGTTTCCTCCTCTCTTTCGGACTGTGAACCAGTACACGTTGATCCTTGTATCGTACCTTAATAAATGAACCCAGAAGACGAAAAGTTCCCAAAATCGCCTCATCAACTTCCCCATTCATCTTATCCATCGGAGCCGGAGCCGGAGACGAACACCAAGACGTCTTTGTTACAACCATTGATGGGTTCTCAACTGTTCCCACTTGGGTCGTTGAGTATGGAGGATATTAGCTACTGTGGGTCTCCTTTATCTTCGTCATTTCCTTTTGAATTTGGAGCATTTTCTGTCATAGGACAATCAGTTTATTCTCTGATGTATGAATTTGAAGCAAATCCTACATCTGAATCAGCTCCTAATGGACCTTCTTATGGAGGAGGTACAGTTGATGATCGGAGGAGAACATTGGAGTGCCTCAGCCTCTTGCGAGCTTACAGGAGAATCCAATACCGCCATTTCTCTCGAAAACTCATGATCTCGTGAATGATCAGTCGCTGGACCAGATTATCTCGTGGGGAAACACAGGGGAGAGCTTCGTGGTTTGGGACCCGGTGGAGTTTGCTAGAGTCATACTGCCTCGGAATTTCAAGCACAACAATTTCTCCAGTTTTGTCCGGCAACTCAATACTTATGTGGGTATTGCAGTACCACAACAGCCTCCATTAGCTGCAGTGTTCTTTACTTGCTTGGATATTTGTTCCTTCTCTTGTATTCTTTTTGTTAACCTTCTATGGAAATATTTATTTTTTTTCAATTGATGGTTAAATTGTAATTGTATCTAACATTTTTTCCAGTAACTTCCATATCAGAATAGATACTCTGTTTCCAAATATGATGGTCTCCAATTTTGTTAGGTAGTATTCTCCATTCCAATTGCTGGCGTGATTTAAGTTTCTCGTTCCAAAGAAATCGACTCTGCGTTTAGGGAGGAGTCTGCCATTGTTGCTTAATTGCCACTGCCGGTCGCGGCCTTCCAATTGCTACCGTGTTTTCCTGTCTGATTGGAGGTCCCCTTCCGGTTGCTGCCGATCGAGTCTAGGTTACGGGAGCAACTTCTCCATTGCTGGTTTACCATATCAAACTTGAATCAAGTCTAGCAATTACGGGAAACTCGTTCCATTGCTGATTAGTTTGCTGCCAGCGACTGGATTGTGAAGCCCTTCCAATTGTTGCCGTGATTTCCAGCCCGGATTAGTAGCTCTCGTTCCTTTGCTGCTGTCACTTACAGGTTAGTTTTCTTTCTAATCAGATTTCTCATTGAATTCCAGTATTTTGATTTGGATTTGGTGTTCTATTCTTGCTCTTTTTCTTCTGATTGTGGCTTTATTTGTAGAATATGAAGAGTTTGAGAAGATTTAGAATAATTTATTGTTTTCTTTCCAGCCTGAACTGGAGATTCAAAATTATTTACATGCAAATTTAGGCAAATCATGGAACTAGGATGATTGAATTGGATTAATTATACTCATTTTAACAACTACTATATTTAATCATATGTTGTTTCAATATTTTAACAAATTAAATTACTTTTTAAATTATTTTAACTAAAATAAATACATAAACTACATATAAAAGTTTCTTCTGCAGGTCTGCTACCTTCTGCCTGCAAAATGTGCATTCAGCGGGCAGAAGGTTCAAAACATAACTAATGGATGCGGGTAATATGAAAAATTTTGCAATTCCATTCCAGATATAAACACCAAAAATTCAGAGATTAAACTTTATATTCATGTTCATAAAAGAATATGTTCCAAAATAATCTAATGTAACACCATTTGGCAAGAAAAACATTGAACGACAAAATCATAATGATGAGATTCAACCTTTAATTTCCACAGCATTATAACAACTCAGTCACATAGTTGTTAGTTTCCCAACCTCAGAAAATAAATAGGAGAATCACATCATCAATATTTGGGAATTGTCAAGTGTAGACAGGAATAATTCTTCATTTTTTTTGCTAAAAAAACATAAAACATTCTGGTTTGAGTGGTTGTTCAAATTGGGCAAATGATCGTCTTACTCAAGTCTTCCAATGTGCAATTGGAATATCCAAACCATGCAAGTTGGTCACGAAGAAAATTTATGAGGATGGAAAACACTTGCAAGAACTAATAAAGAATGTGCAAGAAGTTCAATCCAATTAAATTTCTCTGTTCATGCCATTCATATCAGTGAGTAGTCATATAATGGGACAAAGGCATGATGATTAAATAATAATTTATTGTTATGATTTTGAGCAAGTGGCTATGGTTGAAATCAAAATCATTTAGGCTAAAAGACATAATGCTAATATCGAAAATAGTAAACTAAATACCTACTATAGGCCAAGCAACTAGGAAAAAATGTAAAGAATGAGAGTTGTTGAAATATATTGGAAGTTCAATCGGCCAAAATAACCATGAGCAGCTATGATATTATAAGTTTTTTCCTCTTTAACTGAATCTGTAACTTTCATTAGCGGATTTATTTTATGTGGTTTCCTTTATCAAACTAGAGGTTATCAAGGAACGATGCATAGCACTGAATAAGAAGTTGGTGTAATTACGCCTGATATGTGAAATGGGTGTATAAGGATGTTGTGCTCAGTCTAGAATACAATCCTAAAGTTGAAAATACCAAAGCTTCCTAGAGGCATACTATAAGAAAAACTTCCCTAGCCAATTGGATAGATCAAGAAAACAATAATAGTAGTTGCAACACGAGCTGAATATGCAACAAAAATCCAAGGACACATACTCAGTCAAAAATTAAGTTGCCACTCACCACCTATGTAACAAGCTACACTAAGTAAAAAGAATTGAACAATTAGTTCTTAAGGATCGTCATTGTATAACCATTCATCAACAGACCTAGATTGAGTAAAAATGCCAACCTATAGCTGCAGAAGCAGAAGTAGGAATAATAATACTAGAAATAATATTATTTGCATAAAGTAGAGATCTAAAAACAGGTTCACGAATACCATTAATGTTTATCGGGGGAGCATTAATGAATGCAATAATAAATATAGAAGTTGTGCGGTCTATAAAGTAGGGATCATCAAAATACCAAACCATACAATGTAGAAGGCGTTTTCAGTGTTGGTTATCCAGTTACAGAAATGTAATAACTAGCAACTTGATGTGAGAAAGATTCCCACGTCGGCAAATTACCAATTAAGTTGGTAATATATGAATCTTAGCTTAAAAACTACTATATAATTTGAGTTAATTATTTTGGACCAAGTGGAAAATGGGTCCAAAAGTTATTTGGATTAGTTTAGGCCGGATTGTTAGAATTGGTATAGAGCGGAGCTAGTGGGCTTAAGAGAAAATGACTCGAGTGCAAAATAGGTTTAAAAATTATTTGAGTCAGTTTGGATCGACTTGTTACGAAAAACGATTACAGTTGAGATAAAACCTTGGTTTATTTAATCATTAGGAACTCCAAACATACAAATTCTCTATAAACCAAAATAGATAATTGAGGGCTTATTATTGATCAGTTTGATGACTTTCATCAGAATTTTTTTGAATATAGAATTTCATCTGATTTTGATATGATAATTATAACGGGTTGTGTGGGACTCGAACTTAGAACTAGTCGGATATAATATAAATTTTCTTAAATAGGTAAAAGAATTCCTCTTCAAATGGTGCTTGCATTTTTTGCTTTGCATGGCTTTTCCTATGTATACATCTAAAACTCAATTTCCTTTCTAGACGAAATCATTAACGAAGTTGAATACTCAAATACTCAATTTTTATGATCATTGCATAATAGGAATAAATGAATTTTTTTATTATCCATTCATCATTTACGAATCATTTCGATTTACTTGTTTTTATAGCCAATTATTTATAATTGGTCAAATCATTCATAGAATAATTATCCAAATACCAAACATTCTTAGAATTGATGGGTCTAGTGTCAGATTTTCTTGTTTTATTACTGTGTTAATATTTAAGCAACTGTTTTGAATAAAAAGTTAATGGGAAAGAAAGCAACGTGAAGAAAAATTCACATTGATAAAATAATAGACGTGACATTGCCATCGAATTTGCGCGTAGGTGTAGGCTATTTCGTCAAGCGCAAACTTTTAACTGATGAAATTAGCGACAAAATCATAAGGTATTAGTCGTGAAGTTTTTTCATCGGTAAAAATACTTATCCCACATTGTATTGACTAATTATTTAGTGATGAGTAAAATAGGCATGAGTATATATTATATTGTCATTAAAAGCTCTCCCATATAATTAATTACCGTTGAAACTTTAATTTTTATTGACGGAAGTTTTTGTGAGTTTTTTGTGAATAGTAATAGAAAACTGAAAATTAGAATCAGTAAATTTTCTGGATTCTTGATTTAAAGGTCCTAAATATAATTGGAAAATGAAAAGAAAAAAAGGCAATTAGATTTGACTTCCCTGTAAAGTAGTTGATAAATTTCATGCCCATCAAAGAAATTAACTTCTTTGAGGTCACAAAGAGAGATTTTCTCCTATCATCATGCATGTGAAGAAATGCACTACTCATCTACTGATATTCATTCCTATGCTTTCCGCAAATGAAGAAGAAGGAGAAGAAGAAGATTTGGCCTTGTTTGATCACAACTAGAAGATCCAATGAAGTTCAGCTCACTCATTGCATCCCAGCTTTTCATCTTCATCCTTCTGGTGATCTCTACTGCTCTGAACTAATATTCACTCCTGTTTGTGTATGTGTATATATATATCTTTACTAATTAAGCTTTTCTATTCTTCTTCTTTGTTTGTTTTCAATTTCTTGCATGCAGGCAATTGGAGCGTTGCTTCTTCCATGTATAGTGATCCCAAGTTGGTATAAGATCGTTCAGCATATGAAAGAAAAAGTTGATTTGAACGCTAGCATGTTACGCTCTGGATTGTTATTTCAAATCGAAAATACAGCTAAACTGTTGCTGCCAATAAACTCGTCTACAGCAAATTTAGCAAGAACTTTGAGTTCATCTCTCAATGGAAGTGATCTCTCGCAGTTTGACCTCCAAAATAAGGTTCAGTATCTTCTATCTATTTCCTTTCACCAAGGATTCATCACCTAATCCCAACAAGAAAGAATATTTTAAAATTTTTCAATTTTTCCATTGCATGCAGGTTGCTCCAATATTATTTCAAACAATTTCAATAATTCCTCACATATCGCAGATTTCATATATTGGATTGGAAGGAAACATTTTTGCGTACTATGTTGAAGGTAACCAGACTTTTGCAATGTACTCTAACTCTACAGCTTCTTCCAATTCAAGTTCCACAAACAAGCCAATGAAATACACTTGCTATAAGCAACCTGTAGACACAGACACAGGAAGGCTATATGGAGATGCCTCTGAATCTTGGTTTAACATTTTGGCTAATGCAAGCTGGATTCAAGAAGCTTTAGCAAGTTCTAATGGATATGCCTCGTTAGGAAATGGTTGGAACACTGCCCATGATCTTCTCTTTCTTAATTCAATTACTATACATGGACAAGGTGTTATCTCCTTAGGGTTTCCAGTAAAAGCACTCATCAGTTTCTTCTTGGATATTGATCTTTATGGTGGAAGCTTATACTTGGTTGCACAAAATGGGGAAGTGCTTGCAAATGGGTTACCAAACACTGAAATTGTGGTAATTGGAAAATCAGTTTTCTTCAGTTTATTTAAGCCGAATGGAGATCAAATTATTGTTGGAGATGTTTCCTGTGTGCCCAACAATGGCGTGCTAAGACCTTCAATTTTGAACATTGGGGAGACGAAGTATAGAGTTTTCTGTTCTCCGCTTCAAATTGTGGGAGTGCAATCGGTATGATTCATTTCTTCAAAAGATTACTAGTTTTTTTTTTCTACATTGGATATGTAGGAAATTTAAAAGACAAACTGTAAATGGTTGATTATAACATTAAATTAACTACAGAAAATTTACTTTTAATTAATTAATTAATATTTTTGTTAGTTTTAACCATTAAATATTATATCGTTTAGTCCCTTTATATGGAAAAAAAAATTATTAGTTGGTCCCTTAGTTTTAGAAAAATATTTACTAATTAGTTCTTACGTAATGAGAGTATTTTAGAATTTTCTAAAATATTTAAAGGCTAAAATTAACAGAGAGAAACTAATTAGTAGACTTTTTAAAACTTTAAGACGTTCTAATGTATTTTTTTCAATTGAGAGACTACCTATTAAGTTTACGACCAAATAATAATTTTTCCATTAACTATTTGTTTTGATGTGTAACTTAATCACTCCTATAAGCTTCTATTAAAATGAATTTAACTGTAACTTATGCAATACTCTCTCTAAATTTAACATGATACTAGATATTAATTATCAAAGTATAATTCGTCTTACACTCTCTAACATTTAAGTTGTTAGCATGTGAATTTTTTTTTGTTCTTTAGATGGCATAAAAGATTTTTCTTTCTCATGAAAGCATAATAATCAAAGCGGGTAACAGACATTAAAGAAATCTAAATGCGTTGCATATGCATGGAAAAAGTTATTATTACCATTGTTACAAGCATATGTCTAACACTATAGTATTTGGATTTCAGGTATATGCATTGGCTTTCCCATATAATGGATTTGCAAGTAACGTTCATAGGAGCACCAAAATTGCTCTCATTCTATTGATGGTAATGATAGCTGCAGTCTTCATCTCTATACTTAGTTTTGTATTGTTGATGGTTAGGGCTGCAACCAGAGAGATATACTTGTGTTCAGCATTGATAAAACAAATGGAAGCAACTCAACAAGCAGAGAGAAAGAGCATGAACAAGAGTCTTGCCTTTGCTAGAGCTAGCCATGATATTCGTGCTGCCCTAGCAGGCATTACTGGATTGATAGAGATGAGCTATGAAGAAGCTTGTCCAGGTTCTGAATTAGAAATAAATTTACATCAAATGGACGATTGTGCAAAGGACCTAGTAGGTAAGTTCACTGAAAGCACTATTATATATTGATGGATTCTTTTAGAAATCTCCTTGATATAGTGTTAAACATTACATGTTCAGATTTATTGAATTCTATTCTCGATACGAGCAAGATGGAAGCCGGAAAGATGCAGGTTGATTCAGAGGAATTTGATTTAGCCCACCTTCTTGAAGATGTAGTAGATTTGTTTCATCCTGTGGGTATGAGAAGTGGTGTGGATGTTGTGTTAGATCCCTATGATGGAACTGTTCTTAAATTTTCTCAAGTAAAAGGAGATAGGGGAAAGCTCAGACAAGTCCTTTGCAATTTACTCAGCAATGCTGTTAAGTTTACTTCTGAAGGGCATGTGTTAGTTCGAGCATGGGCACGAAAGCCTGGTATAGAAAACAAGATAATTGCTTCCAATCGGAATGGTTTCTGGAAACACCTTTCTTGCAAGTTTACTGAAAACAAAGAAGATAATGATGTGGAAGCCATGAATTCAGTGAAGCAAAATCCAAATTGTATGGAGTTTGTGTTTGAGGTGGATGACACAGGTAAAGGAATTCCTAAGGAGAAACAAAGATCAGTCTTTGAAAATTTTGTTCAAGTTAAAGAAACAACACTTGGGCAAGGAGGCACTGGCCTAGGACTCGGAATAGTTCAGTCTTTGGTACGTTATATTGTAGGGCCTAATCAAAATTTTGAATCAATTTCCTGCATAGTCTTTTTTATCCAATTTGGATACATGTTGATATCTAACATCTAAATCTGTCTTAGGTACGTTTGATGGGTGGAGATATAAAAATTGTGGATAAAGAGAACAGAGAGAAGGGAACTTGCTTCAGGTTCAACACTTTCCTTATTGCATCAGCTGGGAGTCGTTCAACCAGTAATACAATGGGTGATATTGAAACTGGATTTTGTAACACACATCAGTATTCAGTTTCTACTCCTAGACTTAAAATCTGGGGCTCCAGTCCTTGGCTGTCGAAACTTGGTTCTAGTCCTAAGACTGAAAGATCCCATGTTGTTCTCATGATTCAAACTGCTGAGAGGCGAAGAATTGTACACAAGTTTATGGAGAGCTTGGGGATAGAAGCATCGGTTGTGAGAAAATGGGAATGGCTTCATTCTGCATTAACAAAGATAAAATCTGAGCAAAATGTTTCACCTTACAATTCTTCAGAAAGATCAGATTTTGGTTCCAGAAGTGAAATTTCTAGTAGCACATCAAAAGATGTTCCTTTAAGTGCCTTGGATGGTATAGAAGAAAGACTACCTTCTCAAAGAAGTGCAGGCAATTTTAGACGTTCTCCAAGCTTTATATTGCTTGTCATTGATACTAGTGCTGGACCATTTCAAGAACTCTATGGAGCTGTAACTGAATTTAGAAGAGGCCTTCGCAGATGTTATTGCAAAGTTGTCTGGTTAGATAAACCAACCTCCCGTAGCATCAACCCTGGAAGCCTTGAAGAGTACATGATCCATCCACATGATGACATTTTGCTGAAACCTTTTCATGGGTCTCGCTTGTTTCAGGCAATTAAACTTTTACCAGAATTTGGGGGTACCATGCACCATAGAGTTTCATCGGCCATAACCAAGGGAGAATTTACATATCATGGTGGAAAATTTGTTAGAGATCCCGGAACATCATCAACAATGCATTCTCGTAGCCGAAAAAGATCATCAACTGTGCAATATTATGGACACTCGCTTCCGCTTGGAGAAGGCAGCTCAAGGAGGGGAAAACACAGGAAACCAAGACATTATCTAGCCAGAAGATATTCAGTTGGATCTTCAGAGATAGAAGTAAAACAAGAAGAAGAGAAAGTAGAAGAATTTCATTGTAACCAAAGCAATGATAAACCCTTGAGTGGGTTGAGATTCATGGTTGCTGAAGATAATTCATTTTTACGTAATGTGGCCATGATTAATCTTTCGAGACTCGGTGCATCTGTTGAGCTTTGTCAAAATGGGGAGGAAGCTCTACAACTAGTTCTTCTTGGTTTACAAGAACAAAGGAAACATGAAGCTTACTCCACTTCTCCTTATTGTCCATATGATTATATACTAATGGACTGCGAGGTAAACACTATAATTTTCTTCTCTTTGAAGCTACAACTATTACCACACATACAATCAAAGTGATTCGAGTGCTTATAATTTGTATTGCACGCCAATATTCCTCCTAACAGATGCCAGTGATGAATGGGTATGAAGCAACAAGACAAATAAGGGAGGAAGAGAGATCTTACAACATTCACATACCGATAGTTGCATTAACGGCGCATACTTCAGGCGAAGATTGGGAGAAGATGAGGAACGCAGGAATGGATTACCATTTGTGCAAACCACTAAGGAGGGAAAGTTTGCTTGAAGCCATTAGACACATTCATGATGGACCGGCCCCAAGTGGCCCAGAAAATTGTATGTGGCCCGGCACCACTTGGGCTTACCTACGCAACTAGGGATTGCCCCAATATTGCAAATAGAAACTCTTTTTTTTTTTCTTTACAAAAAGTGAAATGCATTAAAACCCAGTTACAACATTGTAGAAGTAAGAGAGTGTCACTGTGTCTGAATTTATAAACAAGTCAAATAAAGTTATAAATTCTAAAAATGAAATGACAGTTTATTTATTACATTTTTTTTTAAAGTTATAATTTCAGTTTATTAGTAAAAAATAATAAACTAAGGGACTAGATTTTTTTATTATTGTTTTTTACAAGGGATCAGAAATAAAGGTGTATTAATTTTTCCCTTTTACGCAGCAATACTTGAGCAACATCTTTCAATTAATATACATTTTTTTTTCATTTCAGGGAGTATCTAGTTGACTTGGTAGGGAAGCCAGGTTGTTTATGTGAGCCTGATTCACTGCTCAATGGTCCTTCTTTCATCACAATTTCTTCACCATTGCGCTTTCCCCGAATGAAATCAAATAAACCTACTGTTGATTTCAGGTCTTTTGCCAAACAGTACTTCTCAGATAGCCAATCACTTAATCTTGTCTTCGATGATGCTTTTGCAGGGAATGCTAAAAACCATTTTTATGTAAGCATGCGCGTTTCTGTTGCTATGACTTGTCTCAGGAGAGTGTATACTGTCATTTTACCTTTTGAATGCAGTCTCTCAAGTCCCTCTCTCTAATGAGTTGCTTATCTTGCAGTGTTGACCATGTCATTCATATTAACAATTGCCTATATTATATGCCTTTATGGCAAATTGAATTTATTGCATGAAATGGTTACTTTTATTTGAATTCTGTGCTTGGAGTCTGATAAATGATAATTTTTTATGAGAATGTCTACTTATTTATAACGTCCCATATTTTTCCTTCAATTTTGAAATCATTAGCCATTCTTTGCTTTTTTGGTTATCCCAAAATATTTTGTTATTTTGGAAATCATTACTAAAGAAAGAGATAGTAGAACATGTCAAGCTAGCATTCTCATTGTTTTTTTTTTTAAAAAAAAATGAATACATATAATTTCAAAGTTGCAGTATTACATGTAAATTTATGTATATTAATTGACGCTTCCCCTAAGCTTGTATTAGAATTTATTGCGGAGTACAATTTACCTGCTGCATGCTGGTATATATTTGTGTGCGCTTTTATGTTGTTACATATAATCCTCTATTTCATGGTGGTAATCATATTTTAGTTGATTGAACATAATTCTTGTTGATTTCATATTAACCGGAATTGGGATGATTATCTCGTTCATGAACATGTGATATTGATTTATTCTTTGTAGTCTCGGTGAAGGGCAATTTTGTCATCTTGCACTTGTCATGTAGTCATGACAGACGATACTTGGTATATGTTATTTATTTGTGTGTTTTGGAATGATTATGCACTGTTCTCTGTACTTCGATCTCTTTGGCTCTGGAGCTTCTCTATGTTATCCAATATGATTTTTTTTAACTCATTTACAATGTTAAAGACTTGATGCAAATATGCACTAAACTTTTCTAGATTTCTGCCTCCATCTGTAATACACAATCTAATTATTGAAATCCTTTGAAAAAAGGTGAAATCTGCTTATTTTTGTAGTTTACATTGCTAATGAAAAATTGAGATACATCAGTTTATACTTTCCTTTAGACAAGTGAAATCTGCTTATTTTGAAGTTCATATCCCTCTGTCAAATTGAGATGAAAAGTTGTGGGTGTGGCTGCTACTAATAATGAGACATCAATTTATGCATTAATGTTTTGCTCAAGTAGACAGAAAAAATTCCAAGCTGAGTTGCAGCTTAATTATCTTTTGCCCTTTATTAATGCTTGATTCCTTGTTGATGTGGCTGTCTTGTTTATTAGACCTGTATTTTGATATCAATCATAATTATACTGTTCTTTATGTTCTGTTGACTATTGTTACTGCAGCTACTGTTTCTGATGAAGAAGCTCCTAAATTCCCTATGTATCCTAAGCAAAATGAGAGAACAAATGGAGATAAAAATAACCTTGTGCAAATCCCAACCAATGGTAGTGAAATTACTCAGTTACCTCTACAAGTGAAAGTTGATGGAACAATTGACCAAAATGGAAGTGTTCAAAATTTTAGACCATATAATCCTTCCCAGAATGTTAAACAGTCAACAAACGTGGTGAAAGATACCATCCATTTAAAGCACATCCCATCTATGGGGCATAAAGATGTTCTACTGTGCTGAAGGATGCATTGTCTATTGTCAGGTTCATTTGGAACTGTTCACCATGCGGATTGGCATGGCTCAGTAAGCTTTATAATTGTGCATATTTCAGTTACCATGTATCAATGGTGCAGAATTTAAAGCATTCTAATTTCTTATTCTAGAATTCTGAACTGTGCAATTATAATGATTTTTGTGATCATTTTTGTGAATGTGGAATTGTGACTTATTTAAGCAGTAATTTACTTGATAATTTAATGGCTTTCTGAAGTTATATGGATGCATAAGCTTTTGTAGCTTTGGCTGAGAATCTTAATTGGAGTGGTTTTAGTTTTGGTCAGATCCATGTCCAAATGAATATTAATACCTTAATGACGCTGAGCGGAAAGTTCAAATAAGATGTGTATGGTTATCCTGCACTTTACTTTACAATATCCACTATAGTATGTGATATTTAATTAATGCTACTTGTTCAGACAATAATGTAGACCCTGCTCTAACTGTTCACTTCGAAACTGATGTACCTTTGATATCAAATTAATCATTAACTTATTAAATTGTCAGTTTTGCAAGGAGGTGCCTTTTTTCCCAATTTTTGTACTTTGAGGCAGCAAAGTTTCTCTATGTAGCTTCACCACTGTATAGAGGTGTGGGTAAAAATACGCTTGTGCATGCAAATGTCTATATTTGGATTTTTCGTTTTCCACTGTTTTCCCTTAAATCAGTTCTTTTGAACTCTGTTCTGAATTTATTTTTGGTGTTTTGTTGACGGGAACTTTAGAATTCAACTATATCTGTGTTTAAAAAGTAGATTTGGTGTTAATATCTTTTCTCATCCTGTTTCTTCTGTCTCCTTACATATATGTTGTATGTTTCTAATAAAATTTTCACCATTTATAGGAAGTTGCTGTGAAAATTCTCATGGAGCAAGATTTTGATACTGAACGCATCAAGGAATTTTTAAGGGAGGTATGTGTTGGCCAGAGTTTTGAGATTGCTCTTCTTGGTTTTAATTTGATTTGATTTGTTTAGTTTCTTTTCCTCTATTTGTTAGGTTGCAATAATGAAACTCTTTCGACATCCAAACATAGTTCTTTTCATGGGTGCGGTTACTCAGCCACCAAACTTATCCATAGTGACAGAATATTTATCAAGGTTCATCATTGTCTGCTTGGAAATACCCTTTCTCTATTTCTTTTATAGTGTGGAATGTGTTGGAAGTATTTGCTTATTATTTTTGAAATACTTCTGTCTAATTTGGTATTAAGGCTTAATTTATTGTGTCTATTCGTATGTGCCTATGTTTTTTTCTTTAAGAAGTTAAAAGAAAATGAATTCTTGGGTTTTCACAGTAGAGGTAGCTTGTATAGGGGCTTTTGCATAAGTCTGGTGCAAGAGAGGTATTGGATGAATGGTGCCGGTTATGTATGGCCTATGATGTGGTATGGATATGGAAATTTCTTTTTTCTTTTAAGGAAAAAAAGTTTCCCCTTTTCTTTTGTTTTCAGCTCGCTATTGGCTAAAATCATGATTTATATCAGGCTAATTGAGGTGCTATTGCTTTTCTCAGGCAAAGGGTATGAATTGTCTTCACAAACGCATTCCTCCAATTGTTCATAGAGATCTAAAATCTTCAAATCTATTGGTTGACAAAAATATACAATGAAGGTAGGACTAATAACTCCTTATATTTGAACAAACAGGTTACTAATTTCCAGTTTATTGATGAGTGGGAATGAGTTTTCTTCATTCCCTCCTACAGTCATGAATTTCATTTGTTGGACATGAAGCTTGCTAAGTTGAAACTATTCATTTGAGAGAAATCTGAATTTAATAACGTCTAGTGTACGCTACTGTTGTTCTCACCTTGTGTATTTTACTTGATTCTTGGTGGCTTTGCCCAATTATAGCGATCATGTTCAGTTTAATTGGCTGCCTTGTGTATGTGGTACATTATATTGGCCATACGCTGTGTAAGCTTGACTGTTCCTGATTGAATCTGTTTAGTGGGGTTGGAGAGTGGATATTAGCCTTGTTATTATTCGTTCTATATAGGGTCTATCAGTTGGACATTACGTGCATATTATTTGTTTGAATACCAACTTCTATTCTTTCTAGATTTTCAGGTTTCATTTTTTTCTTGGGATCAATGAGCTTTATTTATCAGCCAATTTTATGCATCTAGTTTATGTCAATGGATTGAATTATGTGAATAGTTTTTCAGATTTGCAGTTCTTGCTAATATATGCTTTTTGAGTTATAAACATTGCAGGTGCAATCATTGGGATGGAGCATCATACTCCTGTTGGGTTGGTGCTGTATTCTAGATGTCCTGGCATGAATGCTTCTGGTAAGTTTTGATAGTTACTCTTATTCTGTGGATTTCTTGTTTTAATTAGTGGCATCAATAAGTGGACGAGGACTATGATCTATGCCGCTGAAGTGTTGGGTTGTTGCCTACTGCATCTGTCTACACGGCCATTCTGTCTTCTACCCATCTTTTCTCTAATTATGCTGGCAGATATGGTTATGATCTTTGTAGAGCCACTGAAGGAGCTTGGATGTGATGTTTAGCTTCTTTGTAGAGCAAAAATAGAACAATAAAATGAGCTTTCCTCAAATGTGAAAATGATCCTTTGAAATGGAAGAACCTCAATCAGGCTCTCCTGTGCAAAAATTACTAGTAATTTTGCTAGTGTAGTGTAGGCAAACATCAACAACTTCTGGATTCCGTGGATGATTTGATTAGAGACAGACGGGGAGAGAGAGAGAATAGCTTTAGAAAAAGGGTGAGCATCGCATTTGAAAATGGTATGACGAAAACGTAGTGGATTATTAGTTAAGAGAGACGAGTTAGTGACTGTTTAATTTATGCATTATCAATTAGATTTACGCATGATCCAACTTAGAAAAAATCTGAGGTGTCATATCAAATGTACTCTCTGAAGTATTTACAACATCTTCATGTTCTTAAATTGTTGCACACGTCTTAGGAGCGTATGGACATATTTTCTCGGTCAGTTGCTCTATGAAGTACTGAATGTGCAGAAAAGTTGTGAAAGTTATGGTGCTGCTATGTGATGCTGTGTTTGCTAACATCCAAGTCTTCTGCTGTTAGCATTGCCTCAGCAACCTGTGTTCCAAGTACTGAATATATTTACTTATTGGCTTATTGCAGATGTTAACAAATTCTTGCCATGAAGTAGTTTTTGGAGCAGAGCAAGTGTTTTGGCTGAATTGGAGGTTTCTGAATCTGTCGCTCAGCCAACACTGAAGTGCCAAATTTTGGGCTGCAGTTACTAATGCATTAGTCAGATTTCATAGGGGATACCTTAATTTCTAGGGATCATATACCCTTTACTCTGTTTGATCTTGGAGAATGGAGGGCATAGTTGATAGGGGAGGAAGCTTATTTGGCTGTACTAATTCTTCATACTTTCTCCCTTGAGGTATTATTTCTATTATGTATTAATGACTACATCTCTAACATAATCAGCTCTTGTTAATCCTAGTTAATTTAACGTGAAGGCTCAGTATTTCTGGTAGCACATTCTTGCTATTTTTTTTTTGGTTCCACGCTTGACGCGTAATTATAAAGATGTTTTTATAAATGACAAAAAAGTGAATTATAACTTCTAACCGGGAAAAGTAAAGTTCACTTACTGAAATTTTATTATAATAGACGTCCTATAATTTTTATTTATTTTATTTTTTTATATATGAAAAATTATAATATTATTTTATTGATTTTTAATTATATTTATTTTAAAATATTAAATATAAAAGATTTTAAACTAAAAAATTTGATAGAGTTGTACACTGAAAGTGCAAAAGCTTGCAGAGAAAATCAAGCGTAACCTCCTTCAAATGTTTTTGTACTTCCAAATCCTTCTCCAAGAAACCAATGAAAGGTTTACAACCTACAAGTGGAGCTAATTTCTTGTCATATGTAAATGCTGAAATTTTCAACCGCTGCTTTTTTGTTTAATTTATTTTATGAATTATAACTACTAAGATCAAGTTAAAATCATGTAATTTTAATAAGATTCTTATTAGTATATAAATTTACATATATACTCATTCACAATTAATTAATGTGAAATTTTAAAAAATTAATTTATAATACATATCCTCAAAAAACTTCTGCAAAATCATAAATGTGATTAAAAGATATATTACAAAAAACCATACTATAAAACCAGAGTCATATTCGTATGTTTGGAAAAATAATGTAAAAATAAAATCTTATATCTTAATTTGAAAGAAATAATTTAAAAAAAAAATCGAATAAAATCAATAGTAGTGTGTTTTTAATGAAATGGATTTTTTAAAATAAAGTAAAATAAAATAATAATAATAAATATCAAAATCTCCCAAATTTAATTTTTAAAACATTAATGCATGATATCAAAGAAAACAGTCACAAAAAGACATTTTCAATTAAACTTTTTTTAAAAAATTTATCACATCCAAAAATCTTAATTTACGTGAAAATCGACAACTTCTCAAGTCTCCCACTCCACCCACTGACACAAGATGATAAAAATCGATATCAAATAAGTATCAGGTTTTGATTAAGCAACTAAAAACCATCCAAAAAGTTATTATTTAGTTTTTATAATATTATTTTTTTTAATTTTAAAAAAAAAATTAAGATATTTTTAATATTTTAAAAAAATTATTAATTATTTTTTCATTAATTTTAATTATTAAATTTAATATAGAGAATTAATTAATAAATTTTTAAAAAATAATTAATAATATTTTTAAAATTATAAAAATTAAAAATAAAATATTTAATAATAAAATTAATCAATAAAATTTTTAAATATAAGTCACAATGCATTTTTTAAAATACGTGGATTCATGCATGAATTCTTCGTACCTTAGGGATAAAAAAAAAACAACCCGAGCATTTTGCTGGAATAAAAGGACGCCATTCGTTTGAAAAAAGCTTTCACTCTCTGTTCCCCTACCCTTTCCTTCTCTTTCTCTGTGTATCGATTTTTCCCAGCACGCTATTTTTCAGTTTTGTTTTCTTTCTCTATGTACAATAGCTAATTCTTCTAGTAGCTTAATTTTCTATACAGATTAGGGCTAGGGTTTTTATCTTTTTCTTATTTTTTTTCAGCTTGTTATAAGCTTGTAATTGTAAAATCCTTGTATTGTCATTCTCTTTTTTTATTTTAATAAATTGTATGGGTTTCAATTTTGATGGTAGATAGTAGATTGGGGATTTGGAACTAGGTGTTAGGGTTTTGGGTACTCTAATGGAAATGGAGAATACTCGTAGATCCTTCGATAGATCAAGAGAACCGGGCTTGAAGAAGCCTCGACTGTCTGAGGAGCAAACAAACATTGACTCTCGCCATTTCCCTCAGAGTCGGAGGCCAGCTACAGCAGTGCCAGCAACGTCTTCTGCTGCGAGGTATAGGGCTACCAGTGATAGAGAATCGGGGAGCAATATTTCGAGCCGTACCGGTGCGTACCAGCCACAACCACAGCAATATCAGGATCTCGTGAGCCGGTACAAGACAGCTCTGTCAGAGCTCAATTTCAATTCAAAGCCGATAATCAGTAACTTGACTATAATTGCTGGCGAGAATCTCCATGCAGCGAAGGCGATTGCTGCTACTGTCTGCGCTAACATCCTTGAGGTGATCCCCAGTTTTGTTTCTTTTGGTTATGGCGCCCGATTGTTGTTTGAATCGATTGTAAAGTGCAATTATTCTATAGATCCAAAAGAAGAATAATGGTGACCTTGTAATTACAGATTAATGACAACTTCTTATGATACAACCTTTTGTATTTTTCTAATGTGTTATGAGAATTATCTTAAGCGTTAACATGGGGTGATACCTTAGACGCGAATTATACCAGTCGTCTCATTGGATTGCCAACCGTCCAACTTCGGGTTATAGAGATCCCTTCAACTACTATTTAGCCAATAAAGTTCGTTATCTGTGCGCAACTCGTTTCCATAAAATATGTTCTGGAGTTGAAATTGAGCAGTCCATACAGGTTTATTGAAGTTTACATGCAAAGAAAGCCAGCTTCCGGTGAAAAGATGGACGTTGTAAAAAAAAATTGTTTGGTTTGCAGCCACATATACCCTTGTGCATTTTTATTAAAATATACATAAGACGTTGGTCTTATTCCTTTGAGTTGAATGCAATAGTCCGTAATAGATATATTGAAAATGCATTATAAACCTTTTTTAATTATTATGTGAGGATTTAATATTTATTAGAGCTCTGCTGAAATGGGTGAGACTTTGATATAGTCCTGCAGGGAAGCCAAATTTTTGGGAGGAGTTGTTATTCAGTAATCTAGTTAAGGTGTAGCAAGAAATACAACAGAACTGGAATTGGATAAAACAGAAGTGGAGGAATGTTTCAATTTACCTAACTAGTCTGGAGTTGGATTCTGCTTGAAACTTTTTATAGAATAATGAAAGCTTAGGTTCTTATTAATGAATACAGGTGCCCTTACCATCAGAATTCAGAACTTCATTCGTCCTTTGTTGGTTATATTTTCATCTTTCTGGAGGCATTCCTGTTCTTTAATGTCACTCTAGTAATGTAAAGGAAAAAAAAAGTATGGATGGTATCCGCAGTTGCATTGAACTTCTTGTACATGCTTTAAGTAAATGAACCTAAAGAGCCATTTTCTCCCTTCTGGTTGGTTCTACGCCATCATTCATGCTGTGTAACTCTGTCTCTTCATATCATATCTGATCATAAAAATAACTTGCAGGTTCCCAGTGAGCAAAAGCTGCCATCACTATATCTTTTAGATTGCATTGTAAAGAACATTGGGAGAGATTACATTAAATACTTTGCTGCCAGACTACCTCAGGTTAGCCTTTTGTCATGTGTCACATCTTATTACGTAGACATGTCCTTTTGATAATTTGATATGTGATTTAAAAGAAGTGTTAATCACAAGAATACTTGAGACTGCTATGTCATAGAAATTTAATACCAGAAAGTTGTGTCAAATTTTTTAGTTTACAATATTTTTTATGTTTGTGCATTCACCATCCTAGTTCATATCTCCTGCTAAATACAGATCGTTTCTTTGTCATTAGGATTACTCAACCTATGTTCTTCTGATGCTATATGCATGCTTTTCCAAATGGCATTATTTTGTAGTTCTTTCTGCACTATAGGTATTCTGCAAGGTGTATAGACAGGTAGATCCTTCTGTGCATTTGAGTATGCGACATCTTTTTGGAACTTGGAAAGGAGTGTTCCCTCCTCTGTCACTTCAGATGATTGAGAAGGAACTTGGCTTTGCTTCTGCAGCAAATGGTTCATCTTCTGGTACTGCAACTTCTAAGCCTGATTCACAGTCAAGGCACCGACAACATAGAATTCATGTTAACCCCAAGTATTTGGAAATACAGAGTCTTCAGCAATCAGGCAGGGTCAGTGGAATTCACCAACCAATTTGATAGTTTTTTCCTTTTACCTTTTGGACATGTCTCAGTGGCTATAGTAAACTATTTGATGCCTTCCAGTTAGTTACTCTAGCCTGTAGGTTCCAACTAATAAGGATATTTATCAATCATATTTGTAACAATTTTATAAGAAATTCACAAAGTTTTTGAAATTTTTATGCTGATTTTACATTGGTTCGCTTTTGCTGCTTTTATGTTTGTGCCTATGATATACCCTGATGCCGATTCCAATAAAAATTTATTGCTGCTAATGATGTTTGTGCCTGTGATATATTCTGATGCTGATATTCCAGTAAAAATTATGAGCGACTGATTAATTCTCTGTATTTGAAAGAGAAAACTGTTGTATTTATACTGGATGTTTATCCTGCTTGTTGTCTTTCCTGCTTGTTTCTATGGGATGAAGGCAAAAGGACTTGCTAATGACTTGACTGTTCCTATAACCAACTCAACTGAGGATGCGGAAAGTCTGGAAAGACCGGAAAGAGTAGCTGGTATTGGTCCTGGACGCTTATTGGTAGATCCTCCTGTTAAAATACATGCAAGTGAAGCTTTCCCACGTCCCCTTAATTTGATAGAATTCATGCTGCTATTTCTGTTTGTCTTTGGCTCATAATATAGTTAATTTTCAGAACATTCAACGTTCTCATAGAGAAACACCAAATGAACCTGTTCATGAGAAGAAAATCAATGCAATGTATGGAGATCTTGAGCATACTTCTGACATTTCAAGGAACTCAGGCTCAGGTATTGGAAGAATCAGTAGAAAGGTTGCTGAACAAGGATATGAAAAACCTCAGTATGGAGCTGGCAACAGTGTCACCGAAACAATAGTTGACCAAACAAATGGTTTCAGTATGAAGCATGGATTTCCAAATTTCTCAATGAGAAAGGCTGCTAATGTTGATTTGCATCGACAGCCAACACAGAGCGTTACAAGTAAAAGCAGCAGTGCTGTGTCGGATAGCTGGAAAAACACCGAGGAAGAGGAGTTTATGTGGAATATGCACTCTAGGTTATCAGATCAGGATGCAGTTAATCTTTCTAATAAGTCCAAGAAAGAACTTTGGACATGTGATGATGGAAAGAAAATGGTAAGGCCAAATGATTAGGAACCTAAGATTCTTAACTGACTTTTGATACTTTGCACTTATGCCTTGATTGGATTAATTGGATTATCATTTGTGCATATGCTGGAAGAGGAAAATAGAAATGAAATTTTTTGGTAAATATTGCTATGAGAATTTCATAACTGAGATCGCTGCAGTGTCCACAAGGCAACCTAATTTTGTAATTATTCAAACAGATTTTTCTTCCCAACAGTTTGTGAATTTTGCTGATGCAATGCAAGACCTTGTTATGAATTTTTTTTGTTTTTTTTTTTTTTTCTTTCTTTTATTCCTGTGCAGGAGTTTGAGTATCAACTTAGGAAACAGGAAGATGCACATGAGGTTGTATCTAGGTTTGGCAATCCACCTGCACCTTCATTTCCAGCGCGCTCACACCAACAATTGCAAAATTCCATGGAGCAAGACCTTTCTCGTCCTGATTACAAGGCACATCATTTGTCAGTGAATGTGCTGCAGTCAAATGTTCAGCTTGGCAACTTGCAAAAACTGCAGCCTGAAGACTTGCCATCATCATCTCCTTCACTACCTTCTTTTCAGCGGAGCTGCCGGCATCCTATTTTGCAGCCACGACAAGCAGACTCCAAACGAGTTGAACCTTCTGGTCTAGTTTCCAAAATTCTTACTCCAACACTGGGAAGTTCTGCACCAGGTCATTCAACTCCACTTAGTGCAGAAGTTTCAGGCGAGTCAAGCACGAGTGGTTTGTTGGCTGCCGTTATGAGTAGTGGAATTCTCTCCAATATAACCACTGTTGGCTTCGCTAACAAAAGTTCTCAGGATAACGGGCAAAATCCAGTTGACTCGAAAATTCATCCTCCTCTTTCAAGTGGAACTTCTCCTTCCCAAATTACATCTTCTTGGCCAAGGGTTACATCCCCATCAGGTCCTCTGTCACTTGATGTCACATCAGTCACCTCAAATATTTCTCAGAGGAAAGTAGAGCAGCCTCCTGGTTCTCCACCTTCATATGTTCAGACTTCAAGTGCAGTGAATAAGGTAGATGATCCAATATCAAACCTTTGGAGCTCATTAATTGCCAAGGGTTTGATATCAGCATCGAAGTCGGAGACATCATCTTCCTTACCTCCTCAGATGCCTACTCAATCAGAGACAAAGAACCCAAGCATTACCAACTCTAGCAACACATCAACTTCTTCTCTTCCAGTTTCCTCTGTCATTCCCCATTCATCCACCAAAGATGAAGTTTTATTGCATGTGCCTGATGCTAAAAAGTCTGTTGTGTTGCCCCAATCCACTTCAGCAGAGATAAGAACTCTTATAGGATTGGAGTTCAAATCAGATATAATTCGAGTATTACATCCTCTTGTGATTTGTTCACTCTTTGATGATCTTCCGCATCAGTGCAGCGTATGTGGACTAAAACTCAAGCTTAAAGAAAGGCTTGATAGGCACTTGGAGTGGCACACTTGGAGGAAGTCAGAACCAGATGGTAGAAATAAGGTTACAAGGAGATGGTATGCATGTTCAGGGGACTGGGTTACTGGAAAAACAGAGCTACCACTTAGAATTGAGTCTTCTGTTTTCACTGATGAGTTGGTGAGGACAATGGATGAGAATGAACCTATGGTTCCTGCAGACGGAGATCAATGTCTATGTGTTTTGTGTGGTGAGCTGTTTGAAGATTACTATAGTCATGAAAGGAAGAAATGGATGTTTAAAGCAGCAATGCACTTGTCACTTACCTTGAGGGATGGCAGGATAGGAACTACTAGTGAGAATGCTGAGGGTCCCATTGTGCATGTGAACTGTATATCAGAAAGTTCAGTTTATGATTTAGGACTTGCTAGTGATAATGAAATGGTAAGGCACTTCATCTCTAAAGAAGCTTTGTAGTCTTAGCAAGTCCGGTCTTGCAAACATCTAATACCTGTGTCTTTTGAAAGATTAGACATAAAATTTGTTTTCTCCTACCTGCTAGATAGCATTTGGGTCATTCTCTGATACCCTGTGATTCTTCTCTCTCATTCTGTTATTTTGACATTTTATGTGGTTTTGCTTATTGTGCTTAAATTTGATGGTTCAATGGTTTAGCTGTTCCGATATTGAGCACGATGCCTGTGCAAAGTTTTGATCAGCGTGATTGATTAGCAAAACCATAATTGGAATGAATACTAAGGTTTTGTTTTAATCGCATTTCATTTTAGACTTACAATGTAATCTTGGAAGCACTTGCTTCACTTAACATAACTTCTGTTACTTTCCGAGTCTGGCAGAAGTCACTCTATCAATTCATTGTTTTCTGTTTTTAGGTTTGCTCTGTGCGCCTAGTCCCATCACTAAATTCTGATTTGTGATAGGATTGCATACCATTTTAAAAAAAATTCTATACACCATATATATCTTTTTTGGGTCATTAGAATATACACTATATTCATGTCCCTATTCTGATCCAGTTGGTTTCAAATGTTGTATCAAGACAACTCCTGCTAGCAGGCGTAAAATTCTTTACTATCAGAATCATAATGTTAAATTACTACTGATATTATCACTATTAAAGTGATTCCATGTCCTGCATATGTTCTGTCCTTGTTTTTCCTATTTTGGACTCGTTAATGTGTTCTGCTGGATGATTGACGGAATCTCTTACTTTGTTTTTGTTGGTCGGACAAGGATGGATAACGTCTCAAATTTGAAAACGAGACACCGTGACTGATTGGCAGGTAGAAGCTGACTCGAGGAGTTTCAGGTTTACCATACATGAGTTTTATGAATGGGCATATGATGCTAATTTTATAGTGCATCAAAGTGGTGCTGAGTGCCGTTGTAATATTCCTGCTTGTTTTTGTATTTTTTAAATCCTTTCCTCCCTGATTTTCATATTCCAATAGAAATACATATAGATACCAGATAGTTTAACTTTACACCTAAACTTTCTTCACTAATGTGGCTGTGTTGTTTGTCTTTTTTAATTTATGGAAGCGGGTCTGCATTCTGCACTCAATACCATCATCCGATGTCAGCAACAAAAGGCAAACAGTTTCTCATTCAGCTTTGCAATTCGCTTTGATCAAATTACTCGAATATGAATGAAGCTGCTGCCTTATATTCTATTTTCTTGTTTCTTTTTCCATTTCCCTTTTGTAAATCCGGCACGGCTATTTACTGCATCATTTCTTCTATGGGTCGCTTGAGACAATAATATGGTATGCATTTTTTCTCTATGAAAATTGCTTTGTCCTTACCTGCCTTTTGGTGTAATTTTTTTCGCAGACAAAATAAGAAGTTGGTGTTTTTCTCTTCATAGACGCGAAGAGTGAGGGATTGAGTTACTTGAGCGGATAACGTAGGACTCTCTGGTTATTCACAGACATGGAGAGCCCAATTTTTGTGCTGTTTCACGGCACGCATTTGGAGTTGAAGCTAATCAATGTTTCAATAGTTGGAAACTACAAATAAATTATTGAATTTAATTAAAATGATTTATTTTTAAATTAAATATTTTAAAAATTAAGCAAATTGTATATACTATTTATTTAAAATTATTTATCACCTACAAAAAAATTTCAGAAGTACTCTTGAGTTTAGTTATTTCATGCATCAGTAAAGTGCTGCTTCATCAATCATCGGCTCAGTCGACAATGTGGCATGTGACGCGTCTTAAATAGAATTACTATTTAATCCTTTAACTTTTAGAATTGTTCAACTAGGTCCAAAATAATATAATTATATATATATATACATATTTTAGAATAAGGTTTACCCGATTGGCGTGGGATATTTTTGGCTAAATTTTACAGATACACAAGCAGTTTTAGGTTCAAACAAATAACGACAAGCCAAGACAATGCAGATATTTCTGTGATACAAAAATCTAGGTTGGCCGGCAGTGAAAGGTTCAATTGTGCAGCAATTCGTGGTAGATCGAATTTATATGAATTTGTAATTTAAATATAAAGATTTTATGTGGATTTTGTAATAAAATGAAGAATAATTGAATAATTTCATTATAATATTTTTTTTATTAGAATAAGTGGGTATATATATAGATTATAAAATTTTATTAAGGTAATTTTTAATAACTTTCTATCAATTAATTAGTTTATAATTATGTCCATTTTAACGGATTTTATTATTTATTTATATTATGGATATATATAAATTTAGTTTAAATAAGTATTTTGTAGTTGAATGGAAAATTGATAATAGTTTATACTAATTAATGAATATATATATGAAACCTAGAAATGAAATAAAGACTTGGGTTTAAAGCATGAATTTTTTTTAAAGTTGGTTGCTTAAGCTTAGTTTTCTCAGAAAGGGACGGTTAACTCATTTGAAATGGAAGTATAGATCGTCTTAGACCATGAACCATCAATTAACATTCTTTTATTTTTAATTTATCTTCTTTTTCGTATAATTAGAATAATTAGTTTCCCCTCCCATTTTCGTTTTAACAATTCTTTTTTTTTTTCAATTATTAATCATTACATCAATGTTTTACTCTTAGTTAAAAGTAGTGTTAAAAACTCTGCGTTACAGATTTCTGTCTCTTCAATTAAATGGTGATATTGGGGTAAAAAAAAAACAAATGGTGATTAAGTCTCTGTTTATTATATTTTTTTTCATATGTCAAATTTCAATGTATTCAAAAAAACTTAATTAATAAAAAATATTTTTTATTAGAAATAAAAGATACTTATTTTTTAAAAATTTGACCTTTACTAAATGATCTTCAATTTTAAAAAGAAAAAAAAATCATTTTCTATACTTATAAACCTTATTAACACTATTACTTATAAATTTATTAATAATTTTTATTTTTTAAACTATAATAAAAGAATAAAAAAATTATTTATCTAGAAAATATTTTTACAAAAAAATATTTTTTATAAATAAATTATTTTTTACGAATAAACGGAGTGTAAAAATAATTCTAAATTTAATAATTAATATTGAAATTAAAAATAATTTAATTTCTATTTTTTTGTAAAAAATAAATTGTATTTGCAAATATATTTTATATTTAAAATATTTTGGATGAAAAAATTTTCCAACAGAATAATTTATTTTCTATTTTTTATTTTAATTTAAAAAATTAAAGATATCAATAAAACTATAAATAATGGTATTAATAATATTTTTGAAGTGTAAGAAAATAATTTTCTTTGTTGAGAAGAAAAAGTCACTTTTTTTTAAAGATGGTTTAATATTTTTCTATTCAAAAAATATTTTTCATTGTTAAATTCTCTTAAAAGTTTCAAAACAAATAGAAAATATAAGTATTTTTACTCAATAAAAAGTTAATTTTATAATTTAAATTATAAAAAGGAATCCACCCATTGTAATAATTTTCCGTATATACCCATTTGCCAAAAAATTAAAAAGGCTCCACCCTCTATAATTCCAAGCAATGTTAGGACGAGGAATATTTAGTTTAAATTAAAAAAATTCATTAAATTGGATTAATTTAAAATTTAATTTAATTTTTTATTTATTTTAATTTTTAATTTTAAAAATTTTAATTATTTCAATTTGGTTTAATTTTAATTAAAAAATTAAATTAAAATAATTAGTGATAATAATATATTATTTTTAACAATATAAAAGATTATATTGTATTAAAATTAAAATATTTTAATTAAATTTTAAAATATTAAAAATAAATAATAAAAAATAAAAAATTTATTAAAAATTTAAATAATTATACTAAATTGAATTAAATTAATTTCATTCAATTCCACATTTAATTAAAATTAATTTGATTTAATTTTTATAAATAATAAAATTTCTATTCTCTATTTATTCGGGGCATTGCTCACCCCTTTGTGAATCCTGACCAAAGCTCCCCTGCAGCCCATCCGCCCTCTACCTTTATATAATAAGAAAAACTAAATCGAAACCCTGTGTTTACTCTCTCAATAACGAGTCTCTTTAGCCTCATCCCCATGATAAAAACCAAAACACTTCACAATCCTCTTCTCTTCTTCACTGCAAAACCAAAACTCTCCAATGCTTAGAGTTAACACTCCCAACTCTTATACTCCTCCTCTTCTCCCTCACTTTCGCCGCCAATGCCTCCGCCGTTCCTCAACAATTCAAAGAAGCTCCCCAGTTTTACAACTCCCCAGACTGCCCTCCGTGTGATCGACATGACCCTTATTCAGAATCAGACGGTGATGATCACACCATCATTGTTTTCTCTTTTTAGGTTTGCTCTGTGCGCCTACTCCCATCACTAAATTCTGATTTGTGATAGGATTGCATACCATTTTTAAAATATTCTATACACCATATATATCTTTTTTGGGTCATTAGAATATACACTATATTCATGTCCCTATTCTGATCCAGTTGGTTTCAAATGTTGTATCAAGACAACTCCTGCTAGCAGGCGTAAAATTCTTTACTATCAGTATCATAATGTTAAATTACTACTGATATTATCACTATTAAAGTGATTCCATGTCCAGTATTTATTCTGTCCTTGTTTTTCCTATTTTGGACTCGTTAATGTGTTCTTCTGGATGATTGACGGAATCTCTTACTTTTTTTTTTGTTGGTAGGACAAGGATGGATAACGTCTCAAATTTGAAAATGAGACACCGTGACTGATTGGCAGGTAGAAGCTGACTCGAGGAATTTCAGGTTTACCATACATGAGTTTTGCGAATGGGCATATGATGCTAATTTTATAGTGCATCAAAGTGGTGCTGAGTGCCGTTGCAATATTACTGCTTGTTTTTGTATTTTTTAAATCCTTTCCTCCCTGATTTTCATATTCCAATAGAAATACATATAGATGCCAGATAGTTTAACTTTACACCTCAACTTTCTTCACTAATGTGGCTGTGTTGTTTGTCTTTTTAAGTTTCTCATTCAGCTTTGCAATTCGCTTTGATCAAATTACTCGAATATGAATGAAGCTGCTGCCTTTTATATTCTATTTTCTTGTTTCTTTTTCCATTTCCCTTTTGTAAATCCGGCATGGCTATTTACTGCATTATTTACTGCATCATTTTTTCTATGGGTCGCTTGAGACAATAATGTGGTATGCTTTCTCTATGAAAATTGCTTTGTCCTTACCTGCCTCTTGGTGTAATTTTTTTCCCTGAACATTAGAATTGTTTCTTGGTATGCATTTTTTTCTAGTAACTTCCATATCAGAATCAATACTCGGTTTCCAAATATGATTGTCTCCAATTTTGTTAGGTAGAATTCTCCATTCCAATTGCTGGCGTGATTTAAGTTTCTCGTTCCAAAGAAATCGACTGTGCGTTTAGGGAGAGTCTGCCATTGTTGCTTAGTTGCCATTGCCAGTCTGATTGGAGGTCCTCTTCCAGTTGCTGGAGGTCGATTCTGGGTTACTGGAGCAACTCCTCCATTGCTGGTTTACCATATCAAACTAGTTCTAAAGAATAAACTCTGGCCAATTATGGGAAACTCATTCCGTTGCTGATTAGTTTGCTGCCGGCAACTGGATTGTGAAGCCCTTCCAATTGTTGCTGTGATTTCCAGCCTGGTTTAGAAGCTCTCGTTCCTTTGCTGCTGTCACTTACAGGTTAGTTTTCTTTCTAATCAGATTTCTCATTGAATTTTAGGATTTTGATTTTGATTTGGTGATCTATTCTTGCTCTTTTTCTTCTGATTATGACTTTATTTGTAGAATATGAAGAGTTTGAGAAAATTTAGAATAATTTATTGTTTTCTTTCCAGCCTGAACTTTTTAGGAGATTCAAAATTATTTACATGCAGATTTAGGAAAATCATGGAACTAGGATGATTGAATTGGATTAATTATACTCATTTTAACAACTACTATTTTTAATCATATTTTGTTTCAATATTTTAACAAATTAAATTACTTTTTAAATTATTTTAACTAAAATAAATACATAAACTATATATAAAAGTTTCTGTCTGCAGAATGCATTCTGCAGGTCTGCTGCCTTCTGCCTGTGGAATGTGCATTCTGCAGGCAGAAGGTTCAAAACATAACTGATAGATGCATGTAATATGAAAAATTTTGCAATTCCATTCCAAATATAAACACCAAAATTCAGAGATTAAACTTTATATTCATCTTCATAAAAGAATATGTTCCAAAATAATCTAATGTAACACCATTTGGCAAGAAAATATTGAACGACAAAATCATAATGATGAGATTCAACCTTTAATTTCCACAGCATTATAACAACAACTCAGTCACATAGTTGTTAGTTTCCCAACCTCAGAAGATAAATAGGAGAATCACATCATCAATATTTGGGAACTCTCATGTGTAGATAGGAATAAATTCTTCATTTTTTTAAGCTAAAAAAATATAAAACATTCTGGTTCGAGTGGTGGCTCAAATTGGCCAGAGGATCGTCTTACTCAAGTCTTCCAATGTGCAATTGGAATAGCCAAACCACGCTAGTCGTCATGAAGAAAATAGAAGAGGACGACAAAATTATGAGGTTGGAAAACACTTGCAAGAACTAATAAAGAATGTGCAAGAAGTTCAATCCAATTAAATTTCCATGTTCATGCCATTCATATCAGTGAGTATTCATATAATAGGACAAAGACATAATGATTAAATAATAATTTATCGTTATGATTTTGAGCAAGTGGCTATGGTTGAAATTAAAATCATTTAGGTTAAAAGACATAATGCTAATATCTAAAATAGTAAACTAAATATCTACCGTAGGCCAAGCAACTAGGAAAAAATGTAAAGAATGAGAGTTGTTGAAATATATTGAAAGTTCAATCGGCCAAAATAACCATGAGCAGCTACAATATTATAAGTTTTTTTTTTCCTCTTTAACTGAATCTATAACTTTCATTAGCAGATTTATTGGAGTTGTCATATACACCAATTACGCCTAATATGTGAAATGGGTGCATAAGGATGTTGTGCTCAGCCTAGAATACAATTATAAAGTTGAAAATATTAAAGGTTCCTAGGGGCATGCTATTAGAAAAGCTTCCCTAACCAATTGGATAGATCAAGAAAACCATAATAGCAGTTGCAACATGAGCTGAATATGCAACAAAAATCCAAGGACACATACTTAGTCGAAAATTAAGTTCCCACTCACGACCCATGTAACAAGCTACACTAAGTTAAAAGTGTTGAACAATTAGTTCATAAGCATTGTCTTTGTATAACCATTCATCAATAGACCCAAATTGAGTTAAAATGCCAACCTATAGCTGCAGAAGTAGGAATAATAATACTAGAAATAATATTATTTGCATAAAGTAGAGATCTAAAAACAGGTTCAAAAATACCATTAATATTTATTGGGGGAGCAGTGATGAAAGCAATAATAAATATAGAAGTGTGCAGTCTATAAAGTAGGGATTACCAAACCATACAATGTAAAGACATTTTCAGTGTTGGTTATCCAGTTACAGAAATGTAATATGTAGCAACTTGATGTGGGAAAGATTCCCACATCGGCAAATTACCAATTAAGTTGGTAATAATAAATGTTAGCTTAAAAACTACTAAATAATTTTGGGTTAATCATTTTGGACCAAGTGAAAAATGTGTACAAAAGTTATTTGGATTAGTTTGGGTCAGGTTGTTATAATTGGTATCAGAGCGGAGTTAGTGGGCTTGCGAGAAAATGGCTCAAGTGCAAAATGGGTCTAAAAATTATTCGAATCAGTTTGGATCGAGTTGTTACAAAAAAACGATTACAGTTGGGATAAAATCTTGGTTTATTTAATCATTAGGAACTCCAAACATACAAATTCTCTATAAATCGAAATAGATAATTGAGGGCTTATTATTCATCAGTATAATATGACTTATTTAGCCATATCAACCAATACCAACATTCATGGAGATCTCATTATGATCTTATCTATCTAAATTCATCAGAATTTTTTTGAATATAGAATTTCATGTGATTTTGATATGATAATTACAACGGGTTGTGTGGGACTTGAACTTAGAACTAGTCGGATAGAATAGAAAATTTTGTAAATAGGTAAAATAATTCCTCTTCAAATGGTGCTTGCATTTTTTGCTCTACATGCCTTTTCCTATGTATACATCTAAAACTCATTTCCTTTCTAGACGAAATCATTAAGGAAGTTGAATACTCAAATACTCAATTTTTATGATCATTTCATAATAGAAATAAATGAATTTTTTTATTATCCATTCATCATTTACGAATCATTTTGATTTACTTGTTTTTATGGCCAATTATTTATAATTGGTCAAATCATTCATAGATATATTATCCAAATACCAAACATTTTTAAGATTGATGGGTCTAGTGTGAGATTTTCTTGTTTTGTTGCCATGTTAATATTTAAGCAACCGTTTTGCCCAAAAAGTTAATGGGAAAGAAAGCAACTTGAAGAAAAATTCACATTGATAAAATAACTAATGTGACATTGCCATTGGGAATTTACGCTTGGGTGTCTGCTATTTCGTCAAGCGCAAACTTTTAACTAATGAAATTAGTTACAAAATCATAAGGTATTAGAATACTGATCCCACTTTGTATTGACTAATATTTTAGTGACGAATAAGATAGGGACCGTTGAAACTTTAATTTTTATTGATGGAAGTTTTAGCGAGTTTTTTGTGAATAGTAATAAAAAACTGAAAATTAGAATCAATAAATTTTCTGGATTCTTAATTTAACTTTCCTAAACATAATTGGAAAAATGAAAAGAAAAAAAGGCAATTAGATTTAACTTCCCAGTAAAATAGTTGATAAATTTTATGCCCATCAAACAAATTAACTTCTTTGAGGTTGCAAAGAGAGATTTTCTCCTATTATCATGCATGTGAAGGAATGCACTACTCATCTACTGATATTCATTGCTATGCTTTCCACAAATGAAGAAGGAAAAGAAGAAGATTTGGCATTGTTTGATCACAACAAGAAGATCCAATGAAGTTCAGCTCACTCATTGCATCCCAGCTTTTCATCTTCATCCTTCTGGTGATCTCTACTGCTCTGAACTAATATTGACTCCTGTTTGTGTATGTGTATATATATATATTTACTAATTAAGCTTTTCTGTTATTTTTTCTTTGTTCGTTTTCAATTTCTTGCATGCAGGCAATTAGCGCGTTGCTTCTTCCATGTATAGTGATCCCAAGTTGGTACAAGATCGTTCAGCACATGAAAGAAAAAGTTGATTTGAACGCTAACATATTACGCTCTGGATTGCTATTTCAAATAGAAAATACAGCTAAACTGTTGCAGCCAATAAACTCGTCTGCAGCAAATTTAGCAAGAATTTTGAGTTCATCTCTCAATGGAAGTGATCTCTCGCAGTTTGACCTCCAAAATAAGGTTCAGTATCTTGTATCTATTTTCTTTCACCAAGGATTCATGACCTAATTCCAACAAGAAAAATTGTTTTAAAATTTTTCAATTTTTCCATTGCATGCAGGTTACTCCAATATTATTTCAAACAATTTCAATAATTCCTCACATATCGCAGATTTCATATATTGGATTGGAAGGAAACATTTTTGCGTACTATGTCGAAGGTAACCAGACATTTGCAATGTACTCTAACTCTACAGCTTCTTCCAATTCAAGTTTCACAAACGAGCCAGTCAAATACACTTGCTATAAGCAACCTGTAGACACAGACACAGGAAGGCTATATGGAGATGCCTCTGAATCCTGGTTTAACATTTTGGCTAATGCAAGCTGGATTCAAGAAGCTTTAGCAAGTTCTAATGGATATGCCTCGTTAGGAAATGGTTGGAACACTGCCCATGATCTTCTCTTGCTTAATTCAGTTACTATACATGGACAAGGTGTTATCTCCTTAGGGTTTCCAGTAAAAGCACTCATCAGTTTCTTCATGGATATTGATCTTTATGGCGGAAGCCTGTACTTGGCTGCACAAAATGGGGAAGTGCTTGCAAATGGGTTGCCAAACACTCAAATTGTGGTAATTGGAAAATCAGTTTCCTTCAATTTATTTAAGCCTAATGGAGATCAAATTATTGTTGGAGATGTTTCTTGCGTGCCCAACAATGGGGTGCTAAGACCTTCAATTTTGAATATCGGGGAGATGAAGTATAGAATTTTCTGTTCTCGGCTTCAAATTGTGGGAGTGCAATCGGTATGATTCATTTCTTCAAAAGATAACCAGTTTTTTTCTACATTGGATATGTAGGAAATTTAAAAGACAAACTATAAATGGTTGATTATAACATTAAATTAACTACAGGAAATTTACTATTATTTAATTAATATTTTTGTTAGTTTTAAACCATTAAGTGTTATGCTATTTAGTCCCTATATATGGAAAAAAATTATTAGTTGGTCCCTTAGTTTTGGAAAAGTGTTTACTAATTAGTCCTTACTTAATGAGAGCATTTTAGAATTTTCTAAAATATTTAAAGGTTAAATTTAACAGAGAAACTAATTAGTAGATTTTTTATAAGATGTTTTAATGTATTTTTTAAAATTGAGAAACTACCTATTAAGTTTACATATATTACACAGAGTAAATAACAATTTTTTCATTAACTATTTGTTTTGATGTGTAACTTAATCACTCCTATAAGCTTCTATTAAAATGAATTTAACTGTAATTATGCAATACTCTCTCTAAATGTAACATGATACTGGATATTAATTACCAAAGTATAATTCTTCTGATACTCTCTAACATTTAACTTGTTGGCATGTGAATTTTTTTTTGTTCTTTAGATGGCATAAAAGATTTAATTTCTTTCTCATGAAAGCATAATAATCAAAGCGGGCAACAAACATTAAAGAAATTTAAATGCATTGTATATGCATGGAAAGAGTTATTATTACCATTGTTACAAGCATATGCCTAACACTATAGTATTTGGATTTCAGGTATATGCATTGGCTTTCCCATATAATGGATTTGCAAGTAACGTTCATAGGATCACCAAAATTGCTCTCATTCTATTGATGGTAATGATAGCTGCAGTCTTCATCTCTATACTTAGTTTTGTATTGTTGATGGTTAGGGCTGCAACCAGAGAGATATACTTGTGTTCAGCATTGATAAAACAAATGGAAGCAACTCAACAAGCAGAGAGAAAGAGCATGAACAAGAGTCTAGCCTTTGCTAGAGCTAGCCATGATATTCGTGCTGCCCTAGCAGGTATTACTGGATTGATAGAGATAAGCTGTGAAGAAGCTTGTCCAGGTTCTGAATTAGAAACAAATTTACATCAAATGGACGGTTGTGCAAAGGACCTAGTAGGTAAGTTCACTGAAAGCACCATTATATATTGATGGATTCTTTTAGAAATCTCCTTGATATAGTATTAAACATTACATGTTCAGGTTTATTGAATTCTATTCTCGATACGAGCAAGATGGAAGCTGGAAAGATGCAGGTTGATTCAGAAGAATTTGATTTAGCCCACCTTCTTGAAGATGTAGTAGATTTGTTTCATCCTGTGGGTATGAGAAAAGGTGTAGATGTTGTGCTAGATCCCTGTGATGGATCTATTCTTAAATTTTCCCAAGTAAAAGGAGATAGGGGAAAGTTGAGACAAGTCCTTTGCAATTTACTCAGCAATGCTGTTAAGTTTACTTCTGAAGGGCATGTATTAGTTCGAGCATGGGCCCGAAAGCCTGGTATAGAAAACAATATAATTGCTTCCAATCGGAATGGTTTCTGGAAACACCTTTCTTGCAGGTTTACTGAAAACAAAGAAGATAATGAGGTGGAAGCCATGAATTCAGTGAAGCAAAATCCAAATTGTATGGAGTTTGTGCTTGAGGTGGATGACACAGGTAAAGGAATTCCTAAGGAGAAACAAAGATCGGTCTTTGAAAATTTTGTTCAAGTTAAAGAAACAACACTTGGGCAAGGAGGCACTGGCCTAGGACTTGGAATAGTTCAGTCTTTGGTACGTTATATTGCAGGGCCTAAGCAAAATTTTGAATCAATTTTGTGCTTAGTCTTTTTTATCCAATTTGGATACATATTGATATCTAACATCTAAATCTGTCTTAGGTACGTTTGATGGGTGGAGATATAAAAATTGTGGATAAAGAGAACAGAGAGAAGGGAACTTGCTTCAGGTTCAACACTTTCCTTATTGCATCAGCTGGGAGTCCTTCAACCAGTAATACAATGTGTGATATTGAGACTGGATTTTGTAACGCACATCAGTATTATTCAGTTTCTACTCCTAAACTTAAAATCTGTGGCTTCAGTCCTCGACTGTCGAAACTTAGTTCTAGTCCCAAGACTGAAGGATCCCATGTTGTTCTCATGATTCAAACTGCTGAGAGGCGAAGAATTGTACACAAGTTTATGGAGAGCTTGGGAATAGAAGCATCGGTTGTGAGAAAATGGGAATGCCTTCATTCTACATTAACAAAGATAAAATCTGAGCAGAATGTTTCACCTTACAAATCTTCAGAAAGATCAGATTTTGGTTCCAGGAGTGAAATTTCTAGTAGCAAATCAAAAGATGTTCCTTTAAGTGCCTTGGATGGTATAGAAGAAAGACTACCTTCTCAAAGAGGTGGAGGCAATTTTAGACATTCTCGAAGCTTTATATTGCTCGTTATTGATACTAGTGCTGGACCATTTCAAGAACTCTATGGAGCTGTAACTGAATTTAGAAGAGGCCTTCGAAGATCTTATTGCAAAGTTGTCTGGTTAGATAAACCAACCTCCCGTAGCATCAACCCTGGAAGCCTTGAAGAGGACATGATCCATCCAGACGATGACATTTTGCTGAAACCTTTTCATGGGTCTCGCTTGTATCAGGTAATTAAACTTTTACCAGAATTTGGGAGTACCTTGCACCATAGAGTTCCATCGGCCAAAACCAAGAGAGAATTTACATATCATGGTGGAAAATTTGTTAGAGATCCCGGAACTTCATTAGCAATGCATTCTCGTAGCCGAAAAAGATCATCAACTTTGCAATATTATGGACACTCGCTTCCGCTTGGAGAAGGCAGCTCAAGGAGGGGAAAACACAGGAAACAAAGACATTATCTAGCCAGAAGATATTCAGTTGGATCTTCAGAGATGGAAGTAGAACAAGAAGAAGAGAAAGTAGAAGAATTTCATGGTAACCAAAGCAATGATAAACCCTTGAGTGGGTTGAGATTCATGGTTGCTGAAGATAATTCATTTTTACGTAATGTGGCCATGGTTAATCTATCGAGACTCGGTGCATCTGTTGAGCTTTGTCAAAATGGAGAGGAAGCTGTACAACTAGTCCTTCTTGGTTTACAAGAACAAAGGAAACATGAAGCTTACTCCACTTCTCCTTATCCTCCATATGATTATATACTAATGGACTGTGAGGTAAACACTATAATTTTCTTCTCTTTGAAGCTACAGCTATTACCACACATACAATCAAAGTGAATCGAGTGCTTATAATTTGAATTGCATACCAATATTCCTCCAGATGCCAGTGATGAATGGTTATGAAGCAACAAGACAAATAAGGGAGGAAGAGAGGTCTTACAACATTCACATACCCATTGTAGCATTAACAGCGCATACTTCAGGTGAAGAATGGGAGAAGATGAGGAACGCAGGAATGGATTACCATCTGTGCAAACCACTAAGTAGGGAAAGTTTGCTGGAAGCCATTAGACACATTCATGATGGGCCGGCGCCAAAAAACTGTATGTGGCCTGGCACCACTTGGGCTTACCTACGCAACTAGGGATTGCCCCAATATTGCAAATAGAAACTCTTTTTTTTATCTTTACAAAAAGTAAAATGCATTAAAACCCAATTACAACATTATAGAAGTAAGAGAGCGTGTATCTGAATTTATAAACAAGTCAAAGTTATTAATTCTAAAATAAAATGACAGTTTATTATTTACATTTTTTTAAACTTATAATTTCAGTTTATTAGTAAGAAATAATAAATTAAGGGACTAGATTTTTTTATTATGGTTTTTATAAGGGATCAGAAATAAAGGTGTATTAATTTTTCCCTTTTACGCAGCAATACTTGAGCAACATCTTTCAATTAATATACTTTTTTTTTTTTCATTTCAGGGGTATCTAGTTGACTTGGTAGGGAAGCCAGGTTGTTTATGTGAGCCTGATTCACTGCTCAATGGCTCTTCTTCCATCACAATTTCTTCACCATTGCACTTTCCCCGAATGAAATCAAATAAACCTACTGTTGATTTCAGGTCTTTTGCCAAACAGTACTTTTCAGATAGCCAATCACGTAATCTTGTCTTCGATGATGCTTTGGCAGGTAATGCTAAAAACCACTTTTATATAAGTATGCACGTTCCTGTTGCTATGACTTGTCTCAGGAGAGTGGATATTGTCATTTTACATTTTGAATGCAGTCTCTCAAGTCTCTCTCTCTAATGAGCTGCTTATCTTGCAGTGTTGACCATGTCATTCATATTAGCAATTGCCTATATTATATGTCTTTATGGCAAATTGAATTTATTGCATGAAATGGTTACTTTTATTCGAATTCTGTGCTTGGAGTCTGATAAATGATCATTTTTTATGAGAATGTCTACTTATTTATAACATCCCACATTTTTCCCTCAATTTTGAAATCATTAGCCATTCTTTGCTTTTTTGGTTATCCCAAAGTATTTCGTTATTTTGGAAATCATTACTAAACAAAGAGATAGTAGAAGATGTCAAGCTAGCATTCTCTTTTTTTTTTAAATGAATACATATAATTTCGAAGTTACCCTATTAAATGTAAATTTATGTATATTAACGCCTCCCCTAAGCTTGTATTAGAATTTATTGTGGAGTACAATTTACCTGCTGCTTGCTGGTATATGTTTGTGTGCGCTTTTATGTTGTTTCATATAACCCTCTATTTCATGGAGGTACTGATATTTTAGCTGATTGAACATAATTCTTGTTGATTTCATATTAACTGAAATTGGGATGATTATCTCGTTCATGAATGTGTGATATTGATTTATTCTTTGTAGTCGTGGTGAAGGGCAATTGTGTTATCTTGCACTTGTCATGTAATCATGACAGATGATACTTGGTATATGTTATTTATTTGTGTGTTATACTTGGAATGATTATGCACTGTTCTCTGTTCTTTGATCCTTTGGATCTGGAGCTTCTCTATGTTATCCGGTGTGATTTTTTTTTTTAACTCATTTACAATGTTAAAGACTTGATGAAAATGCAATAACTTTTCTAGATTTCTGCCTCCATCTGTAATACAAAAGCTAATTATTGAAATCCTTTGGAAAAAGGTGAAATCTGCTTATTTTTGTGGTTTACATTGCTAATGAAAAATTTAGATACATTGGCTGATACTTTCCTTTAGACAAGTGAAATCTGCTTATTTTGAAGTTCATACCCCTCTGTAAAATTGAGATGAAAAGTTGTGGGTGCGGCTGCTACTAATAATGAGACATCAACTGATGCATAAATGTTTTGCTCAAGTAGACAAAAAATTCCAAGCTGAGTTGCAGCTTAATTATCTTTTGCCCTTTATTAATGTTTGATTCCTTGTTGATGTGGCTGTCTTGTTTATTAGACCTGTATTTTGATATCAATCATGTTTATAATGTTCTTTATGTGCTGTTGACTATTGTTACGGCAGCTACCGTTCTTGATGAAGAAGCTCCTAAATTCTCTATGTATCCTAAGCAAAATGAGAGAACAAATGCAGATAAAAATAACCTTTTGCAAATCCCAACCAATGGTAGTGAAATTACTCAGTTACCTCTACAAGTGAAAGTTGATCGAACAATTGCCCAAGATGGAAGTGTTCAAATTTTTGGACCATATAATCCTTCCCAGAATGTTAAACAGTCAACAAACGGGGTGAAAGATGCCATCCATTTAAAGCACATCCCAACTATGGGGCATAAAGATGTTCAACCAGTTCTTGCATTGGCTAACACAGAGTGGATACTAGTAAAATTTCAAGGTTTTCTGAAGGTGGTCAACTGGTTTCTAATAAAACTAGTAATGAGCTTTCACTTAATGTGGAAGATTTGGACATTCCATGGAGTGATCTTGTTCTGAAGGAGAGAATTGGAGCAGGTATTTTCACTCATATCTGTGCCACATTTTGGAGGGAAAACACAACATTAATAGCTCAGACGGATTATTTTCTATCTTTCTATAATGCATTGGAGGTTGTTCTACTGTACTGAAGGATGCATTGTCTATTGTCAGGTTCATTTGGAACTGTTTACCGTGCGGATTGGCATGGCTCGGTAAGCTTTATAATTGTGCATATTTCTGTTACCATATCAATGGTGCAGAATTTAAAGCATTCTAATTTCTTATTCTGGAATTCTGAACTGTGCAATTATAATAATTTTTGTGATCATTTGTGTGAATGTGGAATTGTGACTTATTTAACCAGTAATTTACTTGATAATTTAATGGCTTTCTGAAGTTATATGGATGTATAAGCTTTTGTAGCTTTGGCTGAGAAACTTAATTGGAGTGGTTTTAGTTTTGGTTAGATCCATGTCCAAATGAATATTAATACCTTAATGACGCCGAGCAGAAAGTAACACGTGTATGGTTATCCTGCATTTTACTTCACAATATCCACTATAGTATGTGATATTTAATTAATGCTACTTGTTCAGACAATAATGTAGACCCTACTCTAATTGTTCACTCCGAAACTGATGTAGCTTTGATATCTAATTAATCATTAACTTATTAAATTGTTATTTTTGCAAGGAGGTGCCTTTTTTCCCAATTTTTGTACTTTGTGGCAGCAAAGTTTCTCTGTGTATCCTCACCAATGTATGGAGGTGTGGGTAAAAATATGCTTGTGCATGCATATGTCTGTATTTGGATTTTTGTTTTCCACTGTTTTCCCTTAAATCAGTTCTTTTGAAGTCTGTTTTGAATTTATTTTTGGTGTTTTGTTGACTGGAACTTTAGAATTCAACCATATCTGTGTTTAAAAAGTAGATTTGGTGTTAATATCTTTTCTCCTCCTGTTTCTTCTGTCTCCTTACATATATGTTGTATGTTTCTAAAAGTATTTTCATCATTTATAGGAAGTTGCTGTGAAAATTCTTGTAGAGCAAGATTTTGATACTGAACGCATCAAGGAATTTTTAAGGGAGGTATGTGCTGGCCAGAGTTTTGAGATTGCTCTTCTTGGTTTTAATTTGATTTGATTTGTTTAGTTTCTTGTCCTCTATTTGTTAGGTTGCAATAATGAAACGCTTACGACATCCAAACATAGTTCTTTTCATGGGTGCGGTTACTCAGCCACCAAACTTATCCATAGTGACAGAATATTTATCAAGGTCCTTCATTGTCTGCTTGGAAATACCCCTGCTTTCTCTATTTCTTTTATAATGTGAAATGTGTTGGAAGTATTTGCTTATTATTTTTGAAATACTTCTGTCTAATTTGGGGATTAAGGCTTAATTTATTGTGTCTATTCATATGTGCCTATGTTTATTTCTTTAAGAAGTTAAAAGAAACTGAATTCTTGGGTTTTCACTGTAGAGGTAGCTTGTATAGACTTTTGCATAAGTCTGGTGTAAGAGAGGTATTGGATGAAGGGCGCCGGTTAAGTATGGCCTATGAAGTGGTATGCATATGGAAATTTCTTTTTTCTTTTAAGGGAAAAAAAATTTCCCTTTTCCTTTTGTTTTCAGCTTGCTATTGGCTAAAATCATGATTTATATCAGGCTAATTGAGGTGCTATTGCTTTTCTCAGGCAAAGGGTATGAGTTATCTTCACAAACGCAATCCTCCAATTGTTCATAGAGAACTAAAGTCTCCAAATCTATTGGTTGACAAAAAATATACAGTGAAGGTAGGACTAATAACTCCTTATATTTGAGCAAACAGGTTACTAATTTCCAGTTTATTGATGAGTAGGAATGAGTTTTCATGATTCCCTCCTACAGTCATCAATTTCATTTGTTGGACATGAAGCCTTGCTAAGTTGAAACTATTCATTTGAGAGAAATCTGAATTTAATAACGTCTGGTGTACACTGCTGATGTTCTCACCTTATGTATTTTACTTGATTCTTGGTGGCTTTGCCCAATTATAGCCGTCATGTTCAGTTTAATTGGCTGCCTTGTGTATGTGGTACATTATATTGGCCATACCCTATGTAAGCTTGACTGTTCCTGATTGAATCTGTTTAGTGGGGTTGGAGAGTGGATATTAGCCTTGTTTGGCATCAAGTTTCAGACTAAAAAAAAGAACTTCTCAGAAAGTACCATTTTAGATGCTATTGAAAAAACTGTATGAGAAAAACTGTGTGGATATTTTACAATATGTTTGGAAGGAAGTTTTTGTAGGAAAGGTAATGAGTTCTTAAATTAATATGTCTGTTTGGGAGAAAAGTTTTGAGGGAGATAAGAGTTTTTGGAGGCTTCAAAAGTTTTAAGCCGAACTTTTCAACCGACCAAATTAGGGAGTTGAGGAGGCTTTGATACTTTATCCACTATTACAGTATCTTTAAAAGATTCCTATATGCTCCATTCAAACATTGTGTTAGTGTTCTCACAGCTAAATCATATCAATTTATTTTTTTTCAATTTTTAATATGCTATATCTAATATATTTAACAAAGTATTTATTTCAACTGCAGCTGTAACAATAATGGCAAATGGATCCATTGTTATTGTAACACCAGTGTACATCTGTTGACCAATTCTATTTGGAGAAAATATATTTTTAGCATCTCATTTGGAACAATATAACTGTGAAAGCTTGTGTTTGTGGCTAATATGTTAACAGGGTATATTATCCGTTGATCTGCTTTACCCATTATTGAATCTAGTTTAGTTAGCTGAACCTATTTCAAGTATCCAGACCCCTCTAAAACCATTAAATTTTCTAAGTTATAGTTGGTAAATTTTTTTTAACCTAGTACTTCTATATAAGTATTTAAGTCAATTTTCATCTGATGTAATACTCCAAAAAGTTTATTCATAAATCATAATGCTACAAAAATATATTATTGTGTATTTAATAGTAATTTATGTATCAAGATTTTTCAAACGTCCAAGTAGTAACTTCCTGATGTACTAAATCCACACCTGTTCCAAACCTATTGTTGACGGCTTGATTGTAAGGGTTTTATTTTTATTGTAAATATTCTTAATTTAGGTTGATTATTTGTGTATAAATACTCAAATTGTGGAGATCAATTCAATTGAATAAAATTAAAAATTCATTCCAAAATTCTTCACCATTTAAGTAATATCTAAACTTTGTATAATCCAAGAGGATGCAGTTAAGCGCCCAAATATATTTCATCTGTTGTCTTCTGTAATCTGTATGTAGGGTTTCCAATCTCTCTCTTGTGCACGCAAATGTCGACTTCGCCACCTCCTCCCCTGGTCCCTTCACACAGTTGTCATTTTGTACTAATTGGTTTCCTTCCGTTCTCCTTTGCTCATGCTTTCTCCTTTATTTAGGTTTGTGATTTCGGGCTATCTCGTCTGAAAGCAAACACATTTCTTTCATCAAAGTCAGCAGCAGGGACTGTAAGTGCTGTTAAAATTAGCAACCTGACTGGGTCTTTATTTTGTGGTGGCAACACTATTTATTGGAATATAAGCTTAATAATATCTCTTCCAGCCTGAGTGGATGGCACCAGAAGTTCTCCGCGATGGACCGTCAAATGAAAAGTCGGACGTGTTCAGTTTTGGTGTGATATTGTGGGAGCTTGCAACACTGCAACAACCATGGAACAATTTAAATCCTGCACAGGTTTGTTTTCTGAAGTTTGTATTATTGAACTTGAAGTATGAAACACAAATAGGTGTTTTCTTCCCCTCCAATTTAGCTTATGCAAAAGGGTGGGAGAAATTATTTTAAAAAAATTTATTTTATGAAATTGTTGTAAAAGAGTGGAGCTGTACTGGTTGAGACAATGAAAAGCTGTTTCCATTTGAAATGACTCCAATTTGCAGGACTCCCTATGCTAAAGCTTTCTTGAGAAGAATTTGGTATAAAGCACTATTGTTTGATCACACCTAAATATCCTATTAAGAAATTGGGGGTCCATTATCGTTATTCTTATTCAAAATTTTAAGTAATGATGAATAAACTTATAAATGCTTTCATGGTACCCTAATTACTTATGTTTGTTACGCATAATTATATGAAGGCGTATTGGATAAAGAAGGAAAAATCTTTGCACTTTTTCATGATTATAGCTTCACCTTTTAATTTTGTACAACAAAGCTCATTCTTTCAATTTTTTTCACTATAACAGCTAATCTGTAAAATCAAGTTTGTTGTCGAAAATATGTCGAAAATTATTGGATAAAGAAGGCAAAATCTTTGCACTTTTTCATGATTATAGATAATTTTTTATAATTTTTAATTTTCAATTTGTTGTCGAAAATTAAAAGGCGATGCTATAATCGTGAAAAACCACAAAGGCTTGGCCTTTTGTGTCCAAGTGTGAAATAAATTATAATCCTATATGGCGTAATCAAAGTAAGTATATCTTTTAATGAAGTTACCCCTTGCATAAACTTGTAATATCCTATGTAGCATAATATAGAGAAACATGCTTGTATATATATATATGTGGATAGATAGATTGTTTAATAGATAGATAGATAGATAGATGTTTTTATCTATTTAATTCAGTTTGATTTGTAAAAATAAAAAAGAACCTATTTCATGAAACATTGTCGTTGTTGAAGTTTAATTTAGGGTTATTAGAGGTTCTTTCCCTCTCTAATTCATGTCTGCCCTTCTCCATTCTCTGCCTCACTCTACATTCCAGCCTTTTTTTAAGGAAAAAATACTACTTAATTCCTATGGTATAAGAAAACTTACCGTTAATCCATCAATATTGAAAAATACATTAAAACGTTCCTGACATTTTAAAAAATCTATTAATTAATCCCTTTATTAATTTGTCCGTTAAATATTTTACTATTTAGTCCCAATGGTTTTGAAAAACTTATTAGTTGGTCTCTCAAATTTTTAAAAAGTTTATTAATTAGTCTTTCTATATTAGGGGCATTTTAGATTTTTTTGTAATATTTAATAGTTAAAACTAACGAAGGGACTAACTAGTATATTTTTTTAAAATGTTAGAAACGTTTTAATGCATTTTTCAAAATCGATGGAATAACTAGTGAGTTTCTCCATACTATAGAGACCAAGTAGTAATTCTCTCTTTTCTTTGTTCCTTCAAGTTTCATCTTCCTCTTCCTTCTCTTCCCCTCTTACTTCCTCACCAACCAAACATACACTGACCAGATCAATGAGACTTTATTCTCTCACCTTTTCCTTCATTTTCGCTCTCTCTTTTTCATCAAGCAAAGGCAATTAAATCTCTCTCAGAGCCGTAGCAACCACATCCTGGGCCTGAATTTCAAGACAAGTTCTACGAGGAACTCAAGAAGGTATTGAAGCCCATGGAGGCAAACAAAGGTGGGGGTAGACATATGAAGCAAGACAGATTAGATGCCAGAACAATGTCTCGAGTGCTGCCTCTTCACTCTTCATCCTTCCTCAGTCGGCCCTCATCTCATAGTCATGCTGTTAGCAATGAGCATCAATTCTTTTCTTTGGCCCTTCTTACAAAGCAATCTGATTTTTTTTCTTTGTAATTTTTTGTTCTGTTGAAACTTGTTTTGTTGATGAGATAATAGATTGTTTGCTATTGAAGTTTTTTATTTCAAATTTTCATTGATTGCCAGAATGGGATTTTTATATAAATTGGGCAAAGACTTTGGGTTCTGTGGAGATTAATTTATGTGCATTGTTCTACTCTTGCATCAAAACCGAATTACTGCAGTTTGGTTTAGAATTTAGGAAGGTTCAGTCTATTTGGGTTGATTGAATCTGTTCAATTTGAACAGAACTGATTGATTGCTCATCTACACTGGTTGGAAAATGGATGCTATATATATATATTATGGCTGACATTATATATGTTGGCACTTTAAATGAGAATTTTCTTGTCTTTTGAAATACCCTTCTCTTTATATTTATTATAATTTATCAATTCATACCTGCTTACTTGTTTGCAATTTTAGGTTGTAGCCGCTGTTGGATTTAAAGGCAAGAGACTTGATATTCCACGGGATTTAAATCCTCAAGTTGCCATCATAATTGAGGCTTGCTGGGCAAAGTTTGTTCAAGTTTTTAACTCTATAACAACTGATTACAGGATTTGCCTCATGACATTTTTGTCAATGCAAGTGTCTTTGCTGCAGTGAGACTTGGAAGCGGCCTTCCTTTACCAATATCATGGAATCTTTAAGGCTGTTGATCAAACCTCCAACTGGTCATGCAGAAATGCCATTACTTATGGAAGAGTGGTATTTTTTGATACTCTCAGGCGCACCTTTCTAACTTCAACTTTTTCTTTAACATAGTTGCTGCTGCCAAAAGTAAATCTATTCTAATGTAGATACCATCAAATTGTTGGAAAGATGAATAGCAGTTTAAAATTTCTGTTAGTGCTCATTCTTAATTTGGTTGTTTGAATTATCCTAAAAATCTGTCAGAAGAGAAGGCCTGGAACGCTGTGTAGGATATATACTTAAAAAAAATAAATAAATTTACTATCTAGTTCTTTTTTTAAAACTAAAAATGCATTAATTATGTATTAAATTGTCTAGTCCTGTTCACTGAATAATTGCATTTTAAAATATATGTAAAATTAATAATTATTATGTAATATATATAATAAATATTGTTATTTTTATCCTTCAAAAGAAATGTAATTATGTTTATAATATCTATATTTATTTGGAAATAAGTCTAAAATTAAGTCTATATAATTTTACTGAAGATCCAAATAAGATCAATTTAAAATTTTGAGTTAATTATGTCTCTATTTTTTATTTTAAATAAGTTTTAATATAATATAATATTATTTTTTAATAATAAAATGTTATTTTAATTAACATTAAAATTTAAAAAATATATATAAATATGATAAATAATTTTTACAATTATAAAAATGAAGCTTTATCAAATAAAAGATATTTATTATTAAATAAATAATATTATACTAGATGATAATTTATGTGGCTCTTAATAATCGTATAGACTTAATTTTGTTTAAAAATTTAAGTTGAATTTATTTGGATTTATTCATTTAATTGGACTTACATTTATATTTATTTTATAAATATAAATAGTTTTTTTAAAATGAAAATTTTATAATAATAGATTCTAAAAGAATAATATGGTAAAAGTAAGAGATAAAGTCTCATAAGTTGAAAAAAAAATTCAAATTAAAATTACCAGATATTATTATTCGGAAGTTGATCAACTATTAACTCATTATGACTATACTTATATCAAATATATTTTAATTATAATATAAAATAAGTTAAAATAAATAAATATTTTATTAAAAAGATGGAAATAATTTTTAGATTCAGTAAATAATTTATTTAAATAATGAAGTGATATTTAGTAAAGTTCTAAAATTAAATGAGGGGATATGAAAAAATATTTTTATCAATTTAATTTTGAATATATAAGATTTAGAATTAAAAATTATAGTTGAATTTTTGAAACTATCATATTTAATATCTCAATCTCTCATTCTCTTAAATAGATAAAATTTTAAAATTAAATACTATTTTAAATAATAAATTAATAAAAATTAAATTGAATGGTTTCAATTTAAATTTAAAAAGTTTAAGAGAGAGGGCGAAAGAGAAAGACAATGGTAGCTAAAGAAGAGTCAGGCATTTGAGAAGAGAACGATATCGACACTCTTCATCTTCGGACGAAAAATGTTTGATTCAGTATATTTTATTTTATTTTATTTTATTTTATTTTAGAGTTGAATTAATTTGACTGAGTTATTTTTTTAAATTATATCTCTATATTTTTGTGAGTTTATATCTTGATATATAATTTTGTATCACTCTACTTCATAGATTTTAAAAAATATAATAAATTTTGCATTAATTAAAAATAATTTTAGTTAAAATTTTAAATTAATCACTATTTTTAAGAAGAAAAAAAATATCGGTGAAAGATTATATATTAAATGAAAATTTATTTATGATATGACAAATTAATGAATATAAAATATATGAACAAAGGTGGATCATAAATATAAAAGTAAATCCTCAAGAAACTACTAAATATTTTTTGATCTAAAATATTGTATTTATAACGGTATCATCGTATAGTTTTTCATACTGTTTTTTTTTAATATTTATATATATTAATAATTAATAATTTTTTTATAGAATTTCTAATATTAATTAATTAATATATTTAAAAATACTTGATAATAATTGTAATTATAATATCAAACAAATATTAAACGATGGCATTAAACTAATTTGTCACTAAAAAAAACAAACAAGAATTTCGGGCGTAGACGATGTATTTTGGCTTAGATTTGAGAGCATAGAGCGACGAGCGTAGGTGGATGTCACATGCTGATGTCATGGAAAAAGACAAAACAATTCTCTTTAAGGAAATAATTTCAGTTCTGCATTTTTTAGGTAAGTTGCATCACAGGCCATGGCAGTTAGGGTAATGCGTATTTAATTCCAATTTAAAATTTTACCAAAAGCGATTTAAATTACAATAATTTTATATTATTATCATTATTATTATCAAAATATTATTTTAGTTTAAAATTAATTGCTATTTCACAATATCTCATATCTTTAATTTTTTTAAAATATATAATTCGTAGGTCGTAGGACATATATTATTAAATTTATACAATACTGATATATCTATAATTGGAAATGAAAGTAATTTAATATATTTATAGTTAAAATTATTTACAATAAGTTATACACTACTATTTTCTTCACTAAATATTATAATTATTTTATAGTTTTTTAAGATATTTTATTATTATTATTATTATTATTATTATTATTATTATTATTATTATTATCAAATTACTTTAATATTTAAAACAATAATATATGCTATGATTATTTATTTTTTTACTCGTGATAGTTAGATAATGACTGAATTTGATTGGCTCTTTTTCACATGCAGTCATTTAGTGATTGGTTTGTTCAGGTATGCAATTCAGTTTATATTTCTACTTTACACATTATAAACTCACATATAATCATTTAGTAATTGGTTGGTTCGGGTATGCAATTCAATTTATATTTCTACTTTACACATGATGTTTATGATAATTTGAATTTTACGAGAGAATAAAAACGATGTGGTATGAAAGCAGAAAATGTGTTCACCTTGTATTGTGATTAAGCGTGTAAATTCTCTTCTTCAAAATTGGTTTGTTAATACTCCGGATTACATCCAATAAAAAAAGTCACATATTGAAAATTTTAAACTAAATGTTGATATTGCATTATATTTATATCTGGCTATAGGAGTGGGCTGTGTCTTAAGGGAAGGAAATAGTGAGTTTATTGTAGTATGTCAATAAGAAATTCTTGGTAATTTTGATGTTTCTACGGCTGAGATCATGATTTTTAGAAAGATTTTAACCTGACTTAAGAATGGTGGTTGGTATTCGATTATTGTGAGTCATACAATCAACTTTTGATTGGAGCTATAACTGATCTTAATTATTAGGATTTGTCATCATTTGGTAGTTTTTTTTATTATAAGTCTTTTTATTTCCAAGATGAATTCTATTTCTATTAACTTTATTCATAAATGTGCTAATAGTGTAACTCATGCGCTTGCTCGAACTAGCCATGATATTCCGAGTCTGAGTCTGATTGAAATTTTTTTCTCACCTCCTGATTGTATTTATAAGTTATAGTTCATAAAGTTTAGTAAAATTTACTTTTTTTTATTAAAAAAATAATTAAAAGAGATAAACTATATTTTAATAAATTAATAAATTTATTATTACTTTATTTTTTTTGACAAGTGCAATATTGCACTTAGTAAAATTCATTAAATAGAGTTATTTATTGTTAATTTTGCATTAGTAATATGAAAAATTTTGTAATACGTTTATTTATTGCTAAAGATATAATTATATTATAGCATTTCTTCCATTAATAATATAAAATTAATAATAAATAATATTAAATTTGATCAGTCTAATTTATCTAAAAAATGAGCTAAAAAAGAGATTTTAAAATTCTTATAAAAGATACATCTCTATCCAAATGGATGTAGGGTTTAATACAGTAATATCCTCCAATAAAAATTTTAAACACCCTTTACTCAAGCTAATTTTTTAATCAATTAAAACTGTTATAAATTTAATATAATATTATAAATTTTTATTATATTGAAAAGTCATTAAATATTTTACCGTTCAATTTAATCTTAAATATTTTATAAAAATGTGTTGAATCTCACATTAAATTAAAATAAAATAATGCATTTATTATCAGAATTTTAGATATTTTCTTTGGTGAATTAGTTTATGAAATGATTTAAATTTAGTTTTTTTTTTTTTTGAAATAGGGGTTGGGGGAGTCGAATCTTAGACCTTTCAAGGCTACAGGATGCACTTTCCACCAGGTTAAGCCTTGGAGTGCAATTTAAAATTTAGTTTAAATTTAACAAATAATTCCTTTACATTATGCAAAAAAAAAAAGTATTTAAATGCTGCAATAACAAAATTTTAATTATAAATGCCGTAATATATAGTAAATTAAAATAAATGTTAAATAAAATTTAAAAATTATTTGAAGAAGTTACCATCATTATAAACCCAACATTCTGTTGAATAATGAGTCAGAATTCAGTTAGAATATGTTCTAGTTTGTAGGAATTTATTCATTTATTTTCTGCACATCTGATTATGCAGTAGTGCTTAGTAGTGCTCCTTTTATTTCTCTGATTTAGTTGTTTTATTCGCCTATTTAAAGGTTATTTCTCATTCAATAATATCAATCAGTTTTCTACATCAATTCTCTTAGTTTTTCACTCTATGCTAAGTTCTTAACAGTGGTATCAGAGCTAAAAATAGTTGTAGAGAGTTAAACACGTGAAAAAAAAGAGAGAGAGCAGCAGCTATTATTTCCATGGCTGCAGAGTCAAATTTTGTGCAAGCAGCAATCCCACGTTTTGTTGGTTACTATGACCATTGGAGCATGTTAATGGAGAACTTCTTGCGTTCCAAAGATTACTGGGCGATAGTCGAAAACGGAGTCGGCGCTCCAGCAGCAGGAGAAACATTAACAGATGCTCAAAAGACAGATTTTGAAGCTACAAAGCTCAAAGATTTGAAGGCAAAAAATTACCTTTTTCAATCTATTGAGCGTTCTATCCTGGAAACAATTCTTTGCAAAGATACTTCCAAGGATATATGGGATTCTATGAAGAAAAAATATGCAGGCTCAGCCAGAGTTAAGCGAGCACAGCTTCAAACTTTGAGGAGAGATTTTGAAACTCTGCAGATGAGAGACGGTGAATCCGTTACCAGCTATTTTGCTAGAACCATGGAAATATGCAACAAGATGCGATTTATTGGTGAGAAAATAGAAGATATAACTATTGTGGAAAAGATATTACGTTCTCTGACGCCCAAATTCGACTATATTGTTTGCTCAATTGAAGAATCAAAGGACATAGATTCTTTATCTATTGATGAATTGCAAAGCTCGTTATTGGTGCATGAGCAAAAGATGAACAGAAGTTCAAATATTGAAGAGTTAGCTTTGAAGGCCTCAACTCTTCCCTCTTCTTTCTCGAATTCAAGGGGGAGAGGCAGAGGGAGAGGAAGAGGGAGAGGCAGAGGCAGAGGGAGAGGAAATCGGCAGAATTTCCAATCCGATCAAGCGCAAAGCAAAGGTGAGCCCCGTGATAAGTCTAATATTGAATGCTTCAGGTGTCATAAATATGGGCATTATCGTTCCAAGTGTCGCACAAAATTGCCAGAAGACAAAAGAACAGAAGACAAGTCAAATTTTGTTGCTGAAACTGAAACCGAAATGCTGTTGATGGCTTATCAAGCGGACCAAGGAACACCATCTGATGTTTGGTATGTGGATTCAGCTTGCAGTAATCACATGAGCGGTAGTAAGTCTTCCTTTTTAAATTTAAATGAAGATTTTTTTACTACTGTGAGTTTTGGTGATAAGTCCATTGTAAATGTGATGGGTAAAGGTGATATCTCTATCAAAATGTTGAATGGCTTTACTGAGATAATTTCGGATGTTTATTATGCTCCTAACTTGAAGTGTAACTTGTTGAGTGTTGGACAGTTACAGGAAACGGGTTATGAATTAACCTTTTGTAATAAAATTTGTGAGATATATGACCCAAAAAGGGGAGTAATTGCTAGCATTAAGATGAGTTCAAATAGACTATTTCCATTAAAGATTCAAGATGTTGAAACATGCTTAATTGCTAGAATAAAAGATCCTTCATGGCTATGGCATTTTCGTTATGGTCATTTGAATTTCAGTGGCTTAAAAACTCTGCAAAACAGAAATATGGTGACAGGCCTTCCTCAAATTAATATTCCTGCTGAAGTTTGTGAAGAGTGTATTGTTAGCAAACAACCTCGCTCACAATTTCCAAAAGGCCAGTCATGGAGAGCAAAGAAAGTGCTAGAGCTGCTGCATTCAGACATTTGCGGTCTAATTAAACCCACTTCAAATGGAGGTAAAAGGTACTTGATAACTTTTATTGATGATTTCACCCGAAAATCTGGGTTTATTTTTTGCAGAAAAAATCCGAAGCTCTTGATGTGTTCAAAAATTTCAAAGCACGAGTTGAAAATGAAACAGAGAAGTCAATCAAAACGCTTCGAACGGACCGTGGTTGAGAGTATTGCTCCAAAGAATTTGAAAGTTTTTGTGTTGAAAATGGCATTCGAAGGGAACTCACAGCAGCATTTACACCTCAGCAGAATGGTGTATCCGAACGCAAGAACATAACAGTTCTTAATGTGGTGAGAAGCTTACTAACAAAGGGAATGTTCCAAAAACTTTTTGGCCAGAAGCTGTAAATTGGGCTGTTCATGTGTTGAATAGAAGTCCAACTTTTGCTGTTCGGAACATGACACCGGAGGAAGCTTTCAATGGGTGAAAACCATCTGTTGATCACTTTAGAGTTTTCGGATGCATTGCATATGCACATGTTCCAGATGAGAAAAGGAAGAAACTGGATGATAAAAGTGAAAAATGTATTTTTATGGGTGTAAGTGAAAATTTCAAAGCATATAAATTGTTTAATCCTCTCACTAATAAAATTGTGATTAGCAGAGATGTAGTATTTGATGAGGAGAATGCTTGGAATTGGAGTGATAAAAAGCAGCAACTCACACCTACACCTATAAGCTTTGATGAAATTGAAGAAAATTCGGTGCAGCAAGAAATTTCTTCAATGGAGCAACAATTACAGCATTCCGTTGACACTTCTACTGCTGTAATTGTTGACCAGCCCCGTACTAGAAGGAGACCAACCTGGATGGAAGATTATGTAAGTGGAGGTGAACTATCGGATGACGATTCACTTGCTCATTTTGTTTTTTTTTGCAGATTGTGATCCCCTCACATTTCATGATGCTATTAAAGATTCAAAATGGCAACATACTATGGATGAGGAGATAAAATCAATAGAGAAAAACAACACTTGGGATTTGGTAGAGCTTCCGAAAGGGCAAAAGTCCATTGGGGTGAAATGGATTGTAACGACCCGAAAATCGGACCGCTACCGGCGCTAGGATCCGGGTCGACTTAAGGCCGCCGGGACCCGTAGCAAGCCTGACATATAATCTGTAAACCTGTATAATCCCATACATGATCAACAACATGCATAAAAATTTTAAACTTTTCTTTTAAACATCCAACTCAACCTGAACATACATGTACATAGTCATGATCATAATCATGATCCCTCTGTGGGATCTCATTAATGCCCCAACGGGCGATACAACATGAGATGAGTTGGCTTACATCTATATCATAAATATCTAAGATCATGCATCAACAAGGGATTACAATACTCATAGGGTCAAGCACATCTATAACCTCAAAATGCCTCATTATATAACATACTGTAATCTCCTACATTACATCATAATACAATTGTCATGTCCACAATCTAACTATTACATCAACATACTTCAAAAACTCTGGCTAACCTTCTGGTCTACCCTGTACCTGCACATCTGGGGTTAGGGGAGAGGGGTGAGCTACAAAGCCCAGTGAGCAGAATAGTGGAAACAATATATTAAAATTTCATGCTTTCATGGAATGCAACACATCACAACAAATCACATCTCGGATGGTATTGTCACCTATAGTCCTCTACATAGTCCAACTGTGCCGGGACGTAGAATGGGTACAACCGGTCTTTCTCTTAACATAACATATCATACAGTCCAACTGTGCCAGGGACGTAGAATGGGTACAACCTGGACTTTCTCTTACATCGTGCCAGGGACGTAGAATGGGTACAACCTGGACTTCCATACCATATCATGCCATAACATCATCATATCATATGAGGACTAAAGGATCATCCAATAACCAATCCACATCATCATCATAAATGCAATGCAACATATTCGTGAATACTAATGCAACAACCTACTATATCTCATGGCATTCATGATGCATGGATCATGCTCAAAATTCATATTTCATTTATTTTAAAACTTAAGGTTTATTCCACTCACCTCTGGCTAGCTCTGACAAACTCTGTAGCAGCTGGCTCACTGCTGGGGTCCTCGGTTCCTCGGGTCCGAACCTACACAGGTGGACTCCAATGAGGGACCAAACATACATAAACATAACTCTAATATACTCCCCAAAAACCCCCTAAAACATCGGGAAAACATCACATAAAAACATGCAAGAAATGGCTGAACAGGGCACTTTCGGCGGCAGGTTCGGCGGCCGAAAGTCCCTCCAGAGCCGAAAGTCAGACAGGTTCGGCGGCACCTTCGGCGGCCGAAACTCCCAGACAGAGACGAAAGTCTCTTTTCGGGGGCAACTTCGGCAGCCGAAAGGCCTGCCTCCCCAGCCATGTTCGGCGGCCGAAAGTGCCTTCGGCTGCCGAACCTGGTTTCCGCAAAAGGGCAGAAACTTGGCTCCTTTGTGCATTTTCGCCTCCCAACTCTCAAATCATGCATAACCTCAACCAAAACATGCATACAAGCTCCTAGGGGCCTCAAACAAACAAATACCCCAACTACAACACTTCAAGCATACTCAAACATGCCACATTGTTCAAAAATCACATAAAACCTAACATTTGCTTAAAAACTCATACAACCCTATACTTGCCATTCTACCCCATAAAATCACTTAAAACTTACTTAAAACATGCATTGAGCTTAAGATCGGCTCTTACCTCTTGAAGATCGAGAGAGAGACGACCTAAACTTGGAGATCCAAGAAAGTGAGCTCCTGAGTTCCCAAAGCTCCAAAACTTGTTTCAAAAGTTCAAAACCTTCAATGCAAGCTTAAAACTCAAGAAAAATGGTGGGGATTTGAAGGAAGAACACTAGATTTGGAAGAGGGCGGTCGGAAGCTAGCTGTGGCCGAAAATGGGAGAAAGCTCGCCCATTTCGGCTAAGTGCCCCTTTTATAGGTGGCTGGCCAGGCCACGTTCGGGGGCCGAATGTGCCTCCGCATCCATGCAATGTTCGGCGGCCGAACTTGACTTTCGGCGGCCGAACCTGGACTGCCCTCACTCATGCTTTCGGGGGCCTAACGTGCCTCCAAAACGCATGTACGTTCGGCGGCCGAACTTGACTTTCGGCGGCCGAACCTGGGTTTTCCTCCAAAGACTTTTCATGTAAAACTCATTAAATTTTCATACTTAAAACCATGAAATACTTTAAAACATTTTATGAAAACATGTTTCTACCCTACTAGAGGCCTCCGACATCCGAGTTTCCACCGGACGGTAGGAATTTCGATACCGGAGTCTAGCCGGGTATTACATGGATTTATAAAACAAAGTTGAACAAAGATGGTGGAGTTGACAAATATAAAGCTCGCCTTGTCGTGAAGGGATACAATCAAGAATTTGGAGTTGATTACAAGGAGGTGTTTGCTTCTGTTGCAAGGCTTGACACAATTCGGCTAGTCTTAGCCATGGCTGCTCAAAACTTTTGGTTCATTTATCAATTAGATGTGAAGTCCGCTTTCTTACACGGCGAATTGAAAGAAGAGGTATATGTCGATCAACCTCTTGGGTATGTGTGGAAAGGCGAGGAGGACAAGGTATATAAACTCAAAAAGGCTTTATACGGTCTAAAGCAGACACTTAGAGCCTGGTATAGCCGTATAGACTCTTATTTGGCGAAAGAAGGTTTTCATAAATGTCCTCATGAACACACTCTATTTTTAAAGCTAGAAAATGGAAAAATGCTCATTTTGTGTCTTTATGTTGATGACCTTATTTATACCGGGAATGATGAAGGAATGGTTGAAGATTTTAAACGGAAAATGATGAATGAATTTGAAATGTCTGATTTGGGGTTAATGCATTTTTTCCTTGGTATTGAAGTTAAGCAGTCATCTGTTGGTATTTTTATTTCACAAAAAAAATATGCTCTTGAGATTTTGGACACGTTCAAAATGAAGGATTGCAACTGTAACGACCCGGAAATCCGGACCGCTACCGGCGCTAGGATCCAGATCGGCTTAAGGCCGCCGGGACCCGTAGCAAGCCTAACATATGTCCTGTACATCTGGTATAATCCCAAACATGATCAAACATAAGCATAAACTTTAAAACATAAAACTGTAAACTTTTTCTTTAACCCGTTTGACCTGTGTATGCACTATGACTGAACTCATAGAACCCTTAGGGTCAGCATACCCTATGTCAAACTCGGTCCATCACATGAAACAACATAAAATAAAACTCATGTACAAGGGGATTATCCAACTCGGGCCAAGCACAATACTATAACTCTGAACATATAACATAAAGTCATATTACAATATAACTCTTTTACATCCTTACATAACTTTACATTACATCATGTCCACTGCTATTCTATTACATGTCCTGACCATGACCATATCTTGTCGTCTTCCTGAACTACCTCTGACCCTGCAAGCCTGGGGTTAGGGGAGAGGGGTGAGCTAAAAAGCCCAGTGAGCAGAAACCATAAAAGAAAACAGTTCATTTTTAACATATGCTATCATGGAATGCGTCACATCACAAATATATCACTTCAAGGATGAATCTGTCACCAATAGCCCTCTACATATCAATCTCGTACCATAACAAGTCAACAATACTCTATGCCAGGGGCGATACGGCCACGCCTGGACTTCACATACTCTATGCCAGGGGCGATACGGCCACACCTGGACTTCTCATGCTCTATGCCAGGGGCGATACGGCCACACCTGGACTTCTCATCTCATATCATATCGTACATGCCATATCATATCATTCCACATCATGTCATAACATACTGAGGGCTAGAGGATCATCCAGTATCCATCCACATCATTATCATCGTATTATGCAATGCATCATATTCGTGAATTCTAATGCAAACAACCTATTGCATAACATGGTATTCATGATGCATGAACATGCTTGAACATGCTGAAAACATTTGATTTAAAACATAAGGGTTAGTTCCACTCACCTCTGGCTAGCTCTGGACAAACTCTGAAGCAGCTAACACTGCTAAACACCTCGGTTCCTCGGGTCCAATCCTACACAGGTGGACTCTAGTGAGGTGCCAAACATACTCTAAACAACTCATAAACAACTCCCCAAAAACCCCCTAAAGCATTACTTAAACATGCATAGAAAACACCCAAGAAAAGGCTGGACAGGGCACTTTCGGCGGCCGAAGGTCCCTTCCAGAGACGAAAGTCAGGCAGGTTCGGCGGCACCTTTGGCGGCCGAACTCTCTCTCCAGAGACGAAAGTCAGGCACTTTCGGCGGCCGAACATTACCTTCGGCGGTCGAAAGTCTGCTTTCAAGCCAAAACTCAACTTTCGGGGGCAAGGTTAGGCGGCCAATCCATGCGTCCTCTGGCAGGTTCGGCGGCCGAAACCACCTTCGGCGGCCGAAACCACCTTCGGCGGCCGAACCTGAGTTCATCCAGAACTCAGCCTTTGTGCATTTCAAGCCTCCCAAACCTTCCATACACCCCAAAACAAGCACCCAACTTCTCAAACACATGCATACATCCTTAACCATGCACAAGGGAGCTCAAACAAGCTTAAACTCCCAAAAACAACATCTAAAGCATACATAGATAGTTTATGACCCACATAGGCCAAAACCATCAAAACAAACCAAACCTCACATACTCTCTCCCAATCATGCATACTCTCTCCCATATGCTCAAGGGGCTTGAAAACTAGCTTAAACCCCAACACAAACATCACATGAACATACATTATCATACATTGGGCATAAAACCCACATAAACCCTAACATGCATATCTACCCATGCTCAACCATCAAAACCTCTTAAAACTCACTTAAAACTTCATGAAACGTAAAAGAAAGCATAGATCCACACTTACCTCTTGAAGATCGAGGGTCTGTGCGAGCTCTAACTTGGAGATGGGAGGAAACTACTCCTTGGGTCTCCAAGCTTCCAAAACTCGATCTAAGCTTGAAAAATCTTCAAAACAACCATGGAACTCATAAAAATATGAAGGAGATGAAGAGAAAACATGAAAATGACCAAAGGAGGACATGAACACACCTGAGCTCGAGAATGGGGAGAAAACTCGCCCATTTTCGGTCTAAGGGGCTTTTATAGGTGGCCAGCCAAACCTCCTTCGGCGGCCTAACGTGCATGCAAAACACCCCCATGTTCGGCGGCCGAACTTGAGGTTCGGCGGCCGAACTTGAGGTTCGGCGGCCGAACCTGGCAAAAACCTCCTTAGTCTTTTCTTTTCAAAACTCACTTCTTTTTCATTTAAAACCATGAAATCAGTAAAAATCATTTTAGAAATCACATTTTACCCCTCTAGAAGACTCTGGCATCATCAAAATTCCATATTCCAACGGAGATTCCGCCGGAAGGTAGGGATTCCGATGCCGGAATCTAGCCGGGTATTACAGCAACGCAATTTTTACCCCCGTTGAATGTGGCTTGAAGTTGAGGAGAAATGATGAAGGGAAAAAAATAAATGCAACTCTTTACAAGCAAATGGTAGGGAGTCTAATGTATTTAACCTCAACAAGACCTGACATCATGCATGGTGTTAGTATGATAAGTCGCTATATGGAGAACCCGACTAAATCACATTTGTTAGCGGCAAAAAGAATTCTCCGTTATTTGAGAGGAACGGTTGATTTTGGAATTATTTATAAAAGGGGAGTAAAAGAAAATTTGTTTGGCTTTTGTGATAGCAATTATGCAGGAGATGTTGATGATTGGAAAAGTACATCGGGTTTTGTTTTTATAATGAGTTCAGGAGCTATTTCGTGGTCTTCAAAGAAACAACAAATTGTTACTTTGTCCACCACAGAAGCTGAATTCATTTCAGCAGCAACATGTTCTTGTCAAGTCATTTGGTTGAGAAGGTTGCTAGAGATGCTTCAATGCCAGCAGCAAGGTCCAACAAAAGTGTTCTGTGATAATGTTTCAGCTATCAAGATTTCAAAAAACCCTGTTCTGCACGGCAGGAGCAAACATATAGATGTTCGTTACCATTTTTTGCGTGATCTCTGCAATGATAGTACAGTTGATTTATTATTTTGCAGGAGTGAAGATCAAGTAGCTGACATTATGACAAAGCCACTTAAGCAAGCAGTATTTGTGAAGTTGAGAGGACTTCTAGGAGTGTGTTCAGTTGATCAAACTTTCACTTAAACTGGATGTTTGCAAACATTAGTTTAAAGGAGGGTTTGTTGAATAATGAGTCAGAATTCAGTTAGAATATATCCTAGTTTGTAGGGATTTATTCATTTATTTTATGCACATCTGATTATGCAGTAGTGCTTAGCAGTGCTCCTTGTATTTCTCTGATTTAATTGTTTTGTTTGCCTATTTGAAAGCTATTTCTCATTTAATAATATCAATCAGTTTTCTACATCAATTCTCTTAGTTTTTCACTCTATGCTAAGTTCTTAACGCATTGTATATAATAAACTATTTTTATTATCATATAAAACTGAGCAAATTGAAATAAACTAAATAATTATCTTAGCCCAAACAGCCAGCTATAACCAGGGAGCCATTGCGTGGCCATAATCTTTCGACATGACTCATTAAAATTTGGACATGACTCGTTAAAATCTTATGGTCAGTGACTTATCTTAGCCACTAAGTATTACTGTTACCGAATAAATTATTATTAAGATATTTTAATTATTTTATAAAATTAAAATATGTAATTACTATAATTTAAACAATAAAATTTGTTTAACTTTTTAATAAACTTTTCATTTATATTTATTAATTATGCAATTATGATTAAGTTAATATTTTACTTTTAATATATATATCTATGAAATAAAAATATATTAAAACTAAAAGTAACTCATAATTTAGAATATAACAAAATAAAATTACTTTTAAAAGAAATTAAAGTAAAACATTTGAATTAATTTAATTTCTTTTTAAAACATACACAGTTAATTAATTTTATCATTTATATGAATTAAATGATACTTTTTTAAAATTAAATTAATTTAAAATTAAATACAATATGATTTAATTACAAAAATTATAGAATAAATAAATATCTACTTTCTCAAGTGGGTCCACTTGTCTCTTCATCTGTGTGAACCGCAAATTATTATCTCATGCAACGGGTGTAACTGTCAGGAAAGTACCAGTTTTTAGCTCGAGCAGGCACTCTCTAGTCTCTAACAGTTGCAGTGAACCCCACCCGTCCTGAGAAACTCCAAATGGCTACCCAAAATTATGGCCGTGACCGACGAAGACTCCATCTTTCACCGCCTCTTCTGAGATTTTTTCTCAAACAGTTTGTCGGCGAAACCTTTAAAATCCCCCTTTTAGCCCCACATTTTCCACCGTCCAAACCTTACGTTGTCTCCTCCTCTCTTTCGAAACGTGAACCAGTACACGTTGATCCTTGTATCGTACCTGAATAAATGAACCCAGAAAACGAAAATTTCCCAAAATCGCCTCATCAACTTCCCCATTCATCTTATCCATCGGAGCCGGAGACGAACACCAAGTCGTCTTTGTTACAACCATTGATGGGTTCTCAACTGTTCCCACCTGGGTCGTTGAGTATGGAGGATATTAACTACTGTGGGTCTCCTTTATCTGCGTCATTTCCTTTTGAATTTGGAGCATTTTCTGTCATAGAACAATCAGTTTATTCTCTTTCAGAGATGTATGAATTTGAAGCAAATCCTATATCTGAATCAGCTTCTAATGGACCATCTTATGGAGGAGGTACAGTTGATGACTCGGAGGAGAACATTGGAGTGCCTCAGCCTCTTGCGATGTTACAGGAAAATCCAATACCGCCATTTCTCTCTAAAACTTATGATCTCGTGAATGATCAGTCGCTGGACCCGATTATCTCGTGGGGAAACACAGGGGAGAGCTTCGTGGTTTGGGACCCGGTGGAGTTCGCTAGAGTCATACTGCCTCGGAATTTCAAGCACAACAATTTCTCCAGTTTTGTCCGGCAACTCAATACTTATGTGGGTATTGCAGTACCACAACAGCCTCCATTAGCTGTAGTGTTCTTTGCTTGCTTGGATATTTGTTTCTTCTCTTGTATTCTTTTTGTTAACCTTCTATGGAAATATTTATTTTTGTCAGTTGATGGTTAAATTGTAATTATATCTAACATTTGTTCACCACTGTAGATGTAGCTGAGGAAAATTGTACTAACGTTCTGGCAATGTAAATTCATATCTGAGGTTGCTGACCTTTGATTGCTGTATCCTCTACGTGTGATAATTTTGTCAGTACTACGCTGTGGAGGGGCTCTAATTGAATGTATTGAAATGTATCATTTTGCATTGGAAATATGGAATTTTGTAAACTTTTGTTGTTGTGTAGGTTAATTTTCTTGTAATTTTCCATGTAATTGTAATGAGGTTGATTTCTATCCGAGCAAATTGTAATGGTCACCGGAGGTTACCTTTAGAATTGTATGTTAAAAGAATAATCACCAATGGGTTAGGCTTGTATGCTTGGATTCTATTATGAAATGAATATGGTAGATTTAAGACGGGTTCCGCTTTAAGGGTTTGATCTTCATAGTGCCAACGAAAAGGACATACTTCCCCTCTGAGCGTGTACATTGGAGTGGTTAGTTACATCTTGCGCAGGTAGAACTTAATGCTCTGGCTGTTTGTTTAAACTCTTCTATTTTTCTGCTTGTTATGAAAATCCAGTTCTGTGCCATCCAACTAATGCATGGTAGCTCTTTTGTTTATGAAAGTGACAGCTTCAGGTTTCCTTGCATGAGGCACAAATTTATTATTTGAATCAAATGCATCTATACTTCGTTTTATGGACTTCTGTTTTTTTGCCCATTCATTCTTGAAGAACTTTGGACAATGTATTCAGGGATTCCACAAGATTGATACTGATAAGTGGGAATTTGCCAACAAAGCTTTCCGTCGAGGTGAGAGGCATCTGTTGAAGAATATACAGAGGCGCAAGTCACCCCAATCCCAGCAGGTGGGTAGCTACTACACTGGACCTTCTACTGAAGCAAGAAAGTCAGAGCTGGAAAGTGAGGTAGAAAGATTGAGGAAAGAGAGGAGAATGATGATGCGAGAGGTTGTAGAACTACAGCAGCAGCTTCATGGATCTACTCATCATATAGAAGCAGTGAAACAAAGGCTTCAGAAAGCAGAGCAGAGGCAGAAGCAGATGATTTCTTTCCTGGCAAAGTTGTTCCAGAATCCAGCGTTCTTGGTCTTCCTTAGGCAAAATAAGCAACAGCGAGGTATTGGTTCATCAAGGATGAAGAGGAAGTTTGTCAAGCACAAGCAACATGAGCCTGGTCAATCTGAATCACCTATGGAAGGGCAGACTGGGAAGTACAGACCCAAGTGTATAAACGTTTCATCTTCCATTGTAGTGCCAGCTGTAAACCCTGCACCTGTTGACCAATCTCCTGGCTACATCTTACAAGAGATTGTAGAAATGGGCCAAGATGCTGAAGGCGTGGCTTTTCAAATTGAGAATGTTTTGCCTGATGAGTTTGCCATATCAGATGAACTAGCAATGATGCAAGGACTTTTCAAAAACCCGGAGAAGTTTCAAGAAGGCACATTAAACATGGGAAATGAAGATCCCCAAATTAAAGGAGAGAATGTTGCCTATACAGAACAAGAAGTTGCTCCAGAATATTTCGCTCCTTTCCTCGAGGATTTGGCAGTTCGGAAGAATTTTCCAGAATTCTCATCTACTGGGATTGACAGCATTGTAAAACAAGAGGATGTATGGAGCATGGAATTTGAGAACCAAGCTGGTATGTGTAGTTCTAGCCAAGAGTTATGGAGTAATCTGGCCAACTATGATGTGCCAAAGATAGGACTAACTGGTGGTTTCTCAGATATCTGGGATTTAGGTTTGGCACAGGTAGCAGGAAGTTCAGGTGCTCATAAGTGGCCGGCAGATGAAAACCCTGTTGATGGACCTGAGAGTCATGCTGGCCAGCCAAAATATGATAAATCAAAGAACATAGATCCATAGGGCTTCATTCGCATCAACACATGGTGGCTTTGTGGATTATCACTTATATAGGGTCTATCAGTTGGACATTGCGTGCATATTATTCGTTCTATATAGGGTCTATCAGTTGGACATTACGTGCATATTATTTGTTTGAATACCAACTTCTATTCTTTCTAGATTTTCAAGTTTCATTTTTTTCTTGGGATCAATGAGCTTTATTTATCAGCCAATTTTATGCCTCTAGTTTATGCCAATGGATTGAATTATGTGAATAGTTTTTCAGATTTGCAGTTCTTGCTAATATATGCTTTTTGAGTTATAAACATTGCAGGTGCAATCATTGGGATGGAGCATCATACTCCTGTTGGGTTGGTGCTGTATTCTAGATGTCCTGGCATGAATGCTTCTGGTAAGTTTTGATAGTTACTCTTATTCTGTGGATTTCTTGTTTTAATTAGTGGCATCAATAAGTGGACGAGGACTATCGCTGAAGTGTTGGGTTGTTGCCTACTGCATCTGTCTACACGTCCATCCTGTCTTCTACACATCTTTTCTCTAATTATGCTGGCAGATATGGTTATGATCTTTGCAGAGCCACTGAAGGAGCTTGGATGTGATGTTTAGCTTCTTTGTAGAGCAAAAATTTAACAATAAAATGAGCTTTCCCCAAATGTGAAAATGATCCTTTGAAATGGAAGAACCTCAAGCAGGCGTAGTTGTTCTCCTCGTGCAAAAATGACTAGTAATTTTGTGAGAGAGAGAGAGAGAGGCGACTTAGTGTTTTATTAGTTAAGAGAGAGAGAGAGAGAGAGAGAGAGACGACTTAGTGACTCTTTAATTTATGCATTATCAATTAGATTTACGCATGATCCAACTTGGAAAAAATCTGAGGTGTCATATTAAATGTACTCTCTGAAGTATTTACAACATCTTCATGTTCTTAAATTGTTGCACACATCTTAGGACTATATGGACATATTTTCTTGGTCAGCTGCTCTATGAAGTACTGAATGTGCAGAAAAGTTGTGAAAGCTATGGTGCTGCTATGTGATGCTGTGTTTGCTAACATCCAAGTCTTCTGCTGTTAGCATTGCCTCAGCAACCTGTGTTCCAAGTACTGAATATATTTACTTATTGGCTTATTGCAGATGTTAACAAATTCTTGCCATGAAGTAGTTTTTGGAGCAGAGCAAGTGTTTTGGCTGAATTGGAGGTTTCTGAATCTGTCGCTCAGCCAAAACTGAAGTGCCAAATTTTGGGCTGCAGTTACTAATGCATTAGTCAGATTTCATAGGGGATACCTTAATTTCTAGGGATCATATACCCTTTACTCTGTTTGATCTTGGAGAATGGAGGGCATAGTTGATAGGGGAGGAAGCTTATTTGGCTGTACTATTTCTTCTTACTTTCTCCCTTGAGGTATTATTTCTATTATGTATTAATGACTACATCTCTAACATAATCAGCTCTTGCTCAGTATTTCTGGTAGCACATTCTTGCAATTTTTTCTTCGTTCCTCGCGTGACGCGTAATTATAAAGAAGTTTCAGGGTAATGCCATTAATTTAAAAGCTCATTAATTATATTTTTAAGTTTTTATTTCATTAGATATTTATTTTTTTAAATGAAAAATAGAAAAATAGAATTTGAGATTTTTTAAATTTATTCAAATGCTTTTATTGTTAGGTTAATTTTATTTTATTGGATATTTTAATGTAATAAATGATATTTTATTATATTTTTTAAAAATAGATAAAGAGGAAAACGATAATAATAATAAAATTTAAAGATTAAATTGCTATTAATTTAAAGATGAACTAATAAAATATTCTGAAATATAATTAAAAAAATGGATAAAATGATCAAAACTTAACATTTATTAATAATGATGATTAATAGTCAAGGATGTTTTTATAAAAGACAAAAAAGTGAATTATAACTTCTGGCCGGTAAAAGTAAAGTTCACTTACTGAAAATTTATTATAATATATGTGACATAATTTTTATTTATTTTATTTTTTATATATTAAAAATATAATTTTTTATTGATTATTTAATTATATTTAATTTATATATTATTATATTATAAAAAATAAATAGTAATTTTAAAATAATTTAAAAAAATAAATAAAAATTATGATGTGAATATTTATATATATATATAATTATATTTGTGATGTGAATAAATTAAATGTAAAAGATTTTAAACTAAAAAATTTAATAGATTTCCTTTATTTCATCGAGGTCTCAAAAATACATTTAATAATTTAATAATTATATTTAAAAAAATTATTATTTAATTTTTATAATTCTAAAAATTTTTTTAATTTTAAAAAATATATTAAAATATTATTAATGTCTAATCATTCTGTTAATTTTATCATTAAATATTTTATTATATAATCACTATAATTTTAAAAAATTTATTATTAATTTTTAAAATTTTTTAAAAAATTATTAATTAATTTATCTGTATAAAAAATATTTTAAATTTTTTTTTATAATATTTAACGGTTAATATTAATGAATAAATTATTTTAAATATAAAAAATATTTTAATATATTTTTTAAAACTGAATTCTCAACCAGTAAATATCTATATACTATAAAAATTAAATAATAATTTTTATACATATTAAATATATAATTTAATTTAAAAATATATAAAAAATATTATATATGACGATTCTTATTCCGTTTATGTTTAAATAAAATAAAAATATTTAAAATATAATTTATTTTAGTAGAATAATAATTATAAATTTAATATTATCAATAAAATTACAAAAATAACAATTACAAATAAGATATGCATGGTTCAAACTAGTAAGGTTCAAGTTTTCCTAAACCTGCATAGATCAGATCCATGCTCTATCAGTACTCTTTCCTAGTTCTACCTTGCATAAATCATGTAATTTTAATAAGACTCTTATTAGTATATAAATTTACATATATATTTATTCATAATTAACGTGAAATTTTAAAAAATTAATTTATAATGCGTATCTTTTAAAAAACTTTTAAAAAATCATAAATGTAATTAAGAGATCTATTAAAACAAATCGTATTATAAAATCAAAGTCATATTCGTATGTTTGGACAAATAACGTAAAAATATAAAATCTTCTATTTTAATTTGAAAGAAATTATTTTACAAAATAAATTTAAATAAAATCAATACTATTGTGTTTTTAATGAAATGGATTTTTTAAAATAAAGTAAAATAAAATAATAATAAATATCAAAATCTCCCAAATTTAATTTTTAAAAAATTAATGCATGATATCAAAGAAAACAGTCACAAAAAAGTTATTTTCAATTAAAATTTTTTTAAAAATTTATCACATCCAAAAATCTTAATTTACGTGAAAATCGACAACTTCTCAAGTCTTCCACCCCACCCACCATGACACACCATGATAAAAATCGATATCAAACAAGTATCGGGTTTTGATTAAGCAACTGAATCGGTCCAAAAACTTATTCTTTAATTTTTATAATATAAAAAAATTTACTAATTAATTTTTTAAGTTTAAAAAATAAATCGAGACTTTTTAATATTTTAAAAAAATTATTAATTAATTCTCATTAATTTTAATTATTAAATTTAATATAAAAAATTAATTAATAATATTTTTAAAATTATAAAAATTAAAAATAAAATATTTAATAATAAAATTAATTGAGAAATTAATTAATAAATTTTTAAAAATATAATCCGTGGATTCATGCATGAATTCTGCGTACCTTAGGGATTAATAAAAAAAACAACCTGAGCATTTTGCTGGAATAAAAGGGCGCCATTCGTTTGAAAGAAGCTTTCACTCTCTGTTCCCCTACCATTCTCTTTCTCTCTTTCTGTGTATCGATTTTTCCCAGCACGCTATTTTTCAATTTTGTTTTTTCTTTCTATATGTACAATAGCTAATTCTTCTAGTGGCTTAATTTTCTATACAGATTAGGGCTAGGGTTTTATCTTTTTCTTATTTTTGTTTCAGCTTGTTATAAGCTTGTAATTGTAAAATCCTTGTATTGTCATTCTCTTTTTTTATTTTAATAAATTGTATGGGTTTCAATTTTGATGGTCTCTGCCATGTAATAGATAGTAGATTGGGGATTTGGAGGTGTTAGGGTTTTTTTTTTTTGGTACTCTAATGGAAATGGAGAATACTCGTAGATCCTTCGATAGATCAAGAGAACCGGGCTTGAAGAAGCCTCGACTGGCTGAGGAGCAAACAAACATTGACGCTCGCCCTTTCCCTCAGAGTCGGAGGCCAGCTACAGCAGTGCCAGCACCGTCTTCTGCTGCGAGGTATAGGGATACCAGTGATAGAGAATCGGGGAGCAATAATTCGAGCCGTACCGGTGCGTACCAGCCACAACCACAGCAATATCAGGAGCTCGTGAGCCGGTACAAGGCAGCTCTGTCAGAGCTCACTTTCAATTCAAAGCCGATAATCAGTAACTTGACTATAATTGCTGGCGAGAATCTCCATGCAGCGAAGGCGATTGCTGCTACTGTCTGCGCTAACATCCTTGAGGTGATCCCCAGTTTTGTTTCTTTTGGTTATGGCGCCCGATTGTTGTTTGAATCGATTGTAAAGTGCAATTATTCTATAGATCCAAAAGAAGAATAACGGTGACCTTGTAATTACAGATTAATGACAACTTCTTATGATACAACCTTGCATTTTTCTAATGTGTTATGAGAATTATCTTAAGCGTTAACATGGGGTGATACCTTAGACGCGAATTAAACCAGTCGTCTCATTGGATTGCCAACCGTCCAACTTCGGGTTATAGAGATCCCTTCAACTACTATTTAGCCAATAAAGTTCGTTATCTGTGCGCAACTCGTTTCCATAAAATATGTTCTGGAGTTGAAATTGAGCAGTCCATACAGGTTTATTGAAGTTTACATGCAAAGAAAGCCAGCTTCCGGTGAAAAGATGGACGTTGTAAAAAAAATTGTTTGGTTTGCAGCCACATATACCCTTGTGCATTTTTATTAAAATATACATAAGACGTTGGTCTTATTCCTTTGAGTTGAATGCAATAGTCCGTAATAGATATATTGAAAATGCATTATAAACCTTTTTTTATTATTATGTGAGGATTTAATATTTATTAGAGCTCTGCTGAAGTGGGTGAGACTTTGATATAGTCCTGCAGGGAAGCCAAATTTTTGGGAGGAGTTGTTATTCAGTAATCTAGTTAAGGTGTAGCAAGAAATACAACAGAACTGGAATTGGATAAAACAGAAGTGGAGGAATGTTTCAATTTACCTAACTAGTCTGGAGTTGGATTCTGCTTGAAACTTTTTATAGAATAATGAAAGCTTAGGTTCTTATTAATGAATACAGGTGCCCTTACCGTCAGAATTCAGAACTTCATTCGTCCTTTGTTGGTTATATTATCATCTTTCTGGAGGCATTCCTGTTCTTTAATGTCACTCTAGTAATGTAAAGGAAAAAAAAGTATGGATGGTATCCGCAGTTGCATTGAACTTCTTGTACATGCTTTGAGTAAATGAACCTAAAGAGCCATTTTCTCCCTTCTGGTTGGTTCTACGCCATAATTCATGCTGTGTAACTCTGTCTCTTCATATCATATCTGATCATAAAAATAACTTGCAGGTTCCCAGTGAACAAAAGCTGCCATCACTGTATCTTTTAGATTGCATTGTAAAGAACATTGGGAGAGATTACATTAAATACTTTGCTGCCAGACTACCTCAGGTTAGCCTTTTGTCATGTGTCACATCTTATTACGTAGGCATGTCCTTTTGATAATTTGATATGTGATTTAAAAGAAGTGTTAATCACAAGAATACTTGAGACTGCTATGTCATAGATATTTAATACCAGAAAGTTGTGTCAAATTTTTTAGTTTACAATCTTTTTTATGTTTGTGCATTCACCATCCTAGTTCATATCTCCTGCTAAATACAGATCGTTTCTTTGTCATTATGATTACTCAACCTATGTTCTTCTGATGCTATATGCATGCTTTTCCAAATGGCATTATTTTGTAGTTCTTTCTGCACTATAGGTATTCTGCAAGGTGTATAGACAGGTAGATCCTTCTGTGCATTTGAGTATGCGACATCTTTTTGGAACTTGGAAAGGAGTGTTCCCTCCTCTGTCACTTCAGATGATTGAGAAGGAACTTGGCTTTGCTTCTGCAGCAAATGGTTCATCTTCTGGTACTGCAACATCTAGGCCTGATTCACAGTCAAGGCACCCACAACATAGCATTCATGTTAACCCCAAGTATTTGGAAATACAGAGTCTTCAGCAATCAGGCAGGGTCAGTGGAATTCACCAACCAATTTGATAGTTTTTTCCTTTTACCTTTTGGACATGTCTCAGTGGCTATAGTAAACTATTTGATGCCTTCCAGTTAGTTACTCTAGCCTGTAGGTTCCAACTAATAAGGATATTTATCAATCATATTTGTAACAATTTTATAAGAAATTCACCAAGTTTTTGAAATTTTTATGCTGATTTTACATTGGTTCGCTTTTGCTGCTTTTATGTTTGTGCCTATGATATACCCTGATGCCGATTCCAATAAAAATTTATTGCTGCTAATGATGTTTGTGCCTGTGATATATTCTGATGCTGATATTCCAGTAAAAATTATGAGCGACTGATTAATTCTCTGTATTTGAAAGAAAACTGTCGTATTTATACTGGATGTTTATCCTGCTTGTTGTCTTTCCTGCTTGTTTCTATGGGATGAAGGCAAAAGGACTTGCTAATGACTTGACTGTTCCTATAACCAACTCAACTGAGGATGCGGAAAGTCTGGAAAGACCGGAAAGAGTAGCTGGTATTGGTCCTGGACGCTCATTGGTAGATCCTCCTGTTAAAATACATGCAAGTGAAGCTTTCCCACTTCCCCTTAATTTGATAGAATTCATGCTGCTATTTCTGTTTGTCTTTGGCTCATAATATAGTTAATTTTCAGAACATTCAACGTTTTCATAGAGAAACACCAAATGAACCTGTTCATGAGAAGAAAATCAATGCAATGTATGGAGATCTTGAGCATACTTCTGACATTTCAAGGAACTCAGGCTCGGGTATTGGAAGAATCAGTAGAAAGGTTGCTGAACAAGGATATGAAAAAGCTCAGTATGGAGCTGGCAACAGTGTCACAGAAACAATAGTTGGCCAAACAAATGGTTTCAGTATGAAGCATGGATTTCCAAATTTCTCAATGAGAAAGGCTGCTAATGTTGATTTGCATCGACAGCCAACACAGGGCGTTACAAGTAAAAGCAGCAGTGCTGTGTTGGATAGCTGGAAAAACACCGAGGAAGAGGAGTTTATGTGGAATATGCACTCTAGGTTATCAGATCAGGATGCAGTTAATCTTTCTAATAAGTCCAGGAAAGAGCTTTGGACAGCTGATGATGCAAAGAAAATGGTAAGGCCAAATGATTAGGAACCTAAGATTCTTAGCTGACTTTTGATACTTTGCACTTATGCCTTGATTGGATTAATTGGATTATCATTTGTGCATATGCTGGAAGAGGAAAATAGAAATGAAATTTTTTGGTAAATATTGCTACGAGAATTTCTTAACTGATATCGCTGCAGTGTTCACAAGGCAACCTAATTTTGTAATTATTGAAACAGATTTTTCTTCCCAACAGTTTGTGAATTTTGGCTGATGCAATGCAAGACCTTGTTATGAATTTTTTTTTTCTTTCTTTTACACCTGTGCAGGAGTTTGAGAATCAACTTAGGAAACAGGAAGATGCACATGAGGTTGTATCTAGGTTTGGCAATCCACCTGCACCTTCATTTCCAGCGCGCTCACACCATCAATTGCAAAATTCCATGGAGCAAGACCTTTCTCGTCCTGATTATAAGGCACATCATTTGTCAGTGAATTTGCTGCAGTCAAATGTTCAGCTTGGCAACTTGCAAAAACTGCAGCCTGAAGACTTGCCATCATCATCTCCTTCACTACCTTCTTTTCAGCGGAGCCGCCGGCATCCTATTTTGCAGCCACGACAAGCAGACTCCAAACGAGTTGAACCTTCTGGTCTAGTTTCCAAAATTCTTACTCCATCAACACTGGGAAGTTCTGCACCAGATCATTCAACTCCACTTAGTGCAGAAGTTTCAGGCGAGTCAAGCACGAGTAGTTTGTTGGCTGCCGTTATGAGTAGTGGAATTCTCTCCAATATAACCACTGTTGGCTTCACTAACAAAAGTTCTCAGGATAACGGGCAAAATCCAGTTGACTCGAAAATTCATCCTCCTCTTCCAAGTGGAGCTTCTCCTTCCCAAATTACATCTTCTTGGCCAAGGATTACATCCCCATCAGGTCCTCTGTCACTTGATGTCACATCAGTCACCTCAAATATTTCTCAGAGGAAAGTAGAGCAGCCTCCTGGTTCTCCACCTTCATCTGTTCAAACTTCAAGTGCAGTGAATAAGGTAGATGATCCAATATCAAACCTTTTGAGCTCATTAATTGCCAAGGGTTTGATATCAGCATCGAAGTCGGAGACATCATCTTCCTTACCTCCTCATATGCCTACTCAATCAGAGTCAAAGAACCCAAGCATTACCAACTCTAGCAACACATCAACTTCTCTTCCAGTTTCCTCTGTCATTCCCCATTCATCCACCGATGATGAAGTTTTATTGCCTGTGCCTGATGCTATAAAGTCTGTTGTGTTGCCCCAATCCACTTCAGCAGAGATAAGAACTCTTATAGGATTGGAGTTCAAATCAGATATAATTCGAGTATTACATCCTCTTGTGATTTGTTCACTCTTTGATGATCTTCTGCATCAATGCAGCGTATGTGGACTAAAACTCAAGCTTAAAGAAAGGCTTGATAGGCACTTGGAGTGGTACACTTGGAGGAAGTCAGAACCAGATGGTAGAAATAAGGTTACAAGGAGATGGTATGCATGTTCAGGGGACTGGGTTACTGGAAAAACAGAGCTACCACTTAGAATTGAGTCTTCTGTTTTCACTGATGAGTTGGTGAGGACAATGGATGAGAATGAACCTATGGTTCCTGCAGACGGAGATCAATGTCTATGTGTTTTGTGTGGTGAGCTGTTTGAAGATTACTATAGTCATGAAAGGAAGAAATGGATGTTTAAAGCAGCAATGCACTTGTCACTTACCTTGAGGGATGGCAGGATAGGAACTACTAGTGAGAATGTTGAGGGTCCCATTGTGCATGTGAACTGTATATCAGAAAGTTCAGTTTATGATTTACGACTTGCTAGTGATAATGAAATGGTAAGGCACTTCATCTCTAAAGAAGCTTTGTAGTCTTAGCAAGTCTGGCCTTGCAAACATCTAATACCTGTGTCTTTTGAAAGATTAGACATAAAATTTGTTTTCTCCTACCTGCTAGATAGCATTTGGGTCATTCTCTGATACCCTGTGATTCTTCTCTCTCATTCTGTAATTTTGCATTTTATGTGGTTTTGCTTATTGTGCTTAAATTTGATGGTTCAATGGTTTAGCTGTTCCGATATTGAGCACAATGCCTGTGCAAAGTTTTGATCAGGGTGATTGATTGGCAAAACCATAATTGGAATGAATACTAAGGTTCTTTTTTAATCGCATTTCATTTTAGACTTACAATGTAATGTTGGAAGCACTTGCTTCACTTAACATAATTTCTGTTACTTTCCGAGTCTGGCAGAAGTCACTCTATCAATTCATTGTTTTCTCTTTTTAGGTTTGGTCTGTGCGCCTACTCCCTCCCATCACTAAATTCTGATTTGTGATAGGATTGCACACCATTTTAAAAAAATTCTATACACCATATATATCTTTTTTGGGTCATTAGAATATACACTATATTCATGTCCCTATTCTGATCCAGTTGGTTTCAAATGTTGTATCAAGACAACCCCTGCTAGCAGGCGTAAAATTCTTTACTATCAGTATCATAATGTTAAATTGCTACTGATATTATCACTATTGAAGTGATTCCATGTCCAGCATTTGTTCTGTCCTTGTTTTTCCTATTTGGACTCGTTAATGTGTTCTGCTGGATGATTGACGGAATCTCTTACTTTGTTTTTGTTGGTAGAACAAGGATGGATAACGTCTCAAATTTGAAAATGAGACACGGTGACTGATCGGCAGGTAGAAGCTGACTCGAGGAATTTCATGTTTACCATACATGAGTTTTATGAATGGGCATATGATGCTAATTTTATAGTGCATCAAAGTGGTGCTGAGTGCCGTTGTAATATTCCTGCTTGTTTTTGTATTTTTTAAATCCTTTCCTCCCTGATTTTCATATTCCAATAGAAATACATATAGATGCCAGATGGTTTAACTTCACACCTAAACTTTCTTCACTAACGTGGCTGTGTTGTTTGTCTTTTTTAATTTATGGAAGCGGGTCTGCATTCTGCACTCAATACCATCATCCGATGTCAGCAACAAAAGGCAAACAGTTTCTCATTCAGCTTTGCAATTCGCTTTGATCAAATTACTAGAATATGAATGAAGCTGCTGCCTTATATTCTATTTTCTTGTTTCTTTTACCATTCCCTTTTGTAAATCCGGTATGGCTATTTACTGCATTATTTACTGCATCATTTCTTCTATGGGTCGCTTGAGACAATAATGTGGTATGCATTTTTTCTCTATGAAAATTGCTTTGTCCTTACCTGCCTCTTGGTGTAATTTTTTTCCCTGAACATTAGAATTGTTTCTGGGTATTGTTCTATTGATCTGGGTTTTTTAAACCGTTTGAATTTAATATTCAACTTGGACAAAAAGAACAGGATGATTAGCTTTGAATCTGATCACAAGGCAATTGAATTTAGAACTCTATGGGCATAAAAGATCCTTTTGGGTTCTGTGCGGAAGTCCAACAAACAATTCTGAATTGAAGATGAATTGATAGAATGGTCCCACCGTGGGGACAAATCAATCGATCAAATCATGAACCCTTTTGAGTGTTGAAACTTGGAAGGGTCGTCTGATATTGATTAGAAATTAGGGTGGGCAAAAATAAGGTCGGCTTTCTAAATTGCTTTCAATCTGTCAAGAATTTGGATTTACTCGTGGAACTTCTGTAAAGTGCACATCAGGAAGAAAAAAGTGGAGGGGGTTTGAAGTTTTTCACACCATTGATCATTTTCAGATGTTGCTATTACACAAAAATACATGTTGATTATGGAATTCACATGTGTCCATGTGATGATTTCAGGAAAGATTTTTCGTGTGTTTTTGAAGAGTTTGATATATATATTTTTAATTTTATATAGGATACTTATTTTATATTGTATGATGTTTCCTCTGCTAGTTTAATAGCGCTCTTGTATTCCCTTACTTTTGCCCCCCTTTTTGTCAGGCTTTGGGAGGTGGAACTTGAAATTTATTATGGAAATTATTACAAATTGAAACGCATAAATGACAGAATCAACAACTAAATTAGTTTGTATTCATCCGGAAAAAGGATATTCATTTAACAACTTTTCTTCTGTTACAAGGAGGGTATGAGCTTAGCTGCATATATAATATTGGTATCTCAAACTATATATGGTGTAATACTTTTTACAAATTATGATTCGATATTTGTTTCATGTATGTAGACATATAGTTATAGTTATGGCTTGTTATGGTGTTGGGTGTAGATGTAATCCAAGTGAGCCTCTGCTACCATCCTTCTTTGGAAGCATTCTTCATCTCCTTCTACACATTCATCTACCTCTGACCCCATGAGCTGATAATAAAAATTAACAAGCAAAATAGGAAAAAGATATTAATATATTCACCAAATCAAAAAGAAATTTGAAAACAAAAAAAATTAAAGTAAAGAAGAAACATATTCTTACATGGGAAACATCATCCTTTTTCTCTGTGAATGAAGTTCCTGGTAACTGAGTAATCCCATGACCCCTTCTCTCTTTTCCAACTGTAGCATGCATCAATCATTAGATCAAAGTTCCACTGCTTACACACACATATGTATAGATAAAGAGATGGATAGATAGATAGATAGAGAGAGAGAGAGAGAGCGAGCTGAGAAGTAAGGAAAGAAAACTAAAAGTTACCTTGTTTAGGTGGTAGGATACGAGCAGAAGTCGAGGAAAGAAGAAGAAAACTGAGGAAGATGAGCAACACAAGAGAGTTTTGCTTCATAATAGCTAGGTTGTGTTGTGTTGAGTGCGAGAGGCGAGTGGAAGGTGGGCTTATATAGAATAGAAAGCAGCAGCAGCACACAGAGCCACAGAAGAAAGAAAGAGAAGATGGCTTTGTTGTTAGTTCACATGTGAATTCGTAATTAAATCATAATGCTTAAAAGGCAGTTACAACTTTACTAACACACTTGGTATTGCCCCCTACCCCACTTCCTCTTGCTCTCATCCTCACTATGTCATTCTTTTTTATATTATAATAATATATAAATAACTATTATATTATTTTATTTTATTTTTAAATAACTTTTTATTAATTATTATTTTTTAAATGCATGTTTAAAAAATTTATTTATTTAAAATAAATATAATTAAAAAATTATTCTTTAATATATATGAAAAAGTAAATTAAGTAAAAATTATGTAACGGATGAATTAAAAAGAAAACAAAATAGTTTATGTTATGTTATGTTATTTGTTTACTTTTATGAAAACGGTCCAAAGGCTAATCTGTTTGTGAGCAGTGGAGAAGGGAAAGAGGAGTCAACAAGTCAACCTAATAGACTGGCCTAGCCGGCAGCTGTCTTCCATTCATTACCTTTTCTATTGAATGCTTTGCACGAGTTCCACGCGCTCTCTTTCTCTCTCTCCCACTAAATATATATATATATATTTTTTAACAATGCAGTATATTACATTTTGCATGGTCAGACGGACTAGACATAGAGCTAAAGAGAGTTAAGTCCAACCCAAGAAACTAAATACATCATCATCCCAATATAATCTATATGACAATTCACACCCCACCCCAAAAGCCCTTAGGCTTACAACCTAAAAGGCATAAACTTGCAGAACCCAAAATCCAAAATCCAAAATCCAGAAGCACAGCTCAGCCAACTAACCAACCAACACACCCTACCCCAATGTACCATTTTACCAGAGCACTGCCCACCGCCACCGTCATCGAAAAATAGAGTAACCACGTCCGCCAAAACAACGCACAACAAATGATCCAACACTGCTTTCCACAGTAAAATACAATAAGAACTGAAGAACCAGTCATGCATGTGCCAAAATAGAGAAGAAAGCTCTCATGAACAGATAGGAAAGTTCAAAAGAAAATTAATCGCGGAAAGAGGAGACGATGCTGAGACTCAGCCAACCACGAGCCATTGACATATCGATGCGGTCTCATGTTGTAGACATTGCATTAATAAAATTTTTTAAAAAAATATATATCAAAATCATCGACTCTCAAAATAAATTTGCAGTGAAAAACTCATTTCAGAAACCGTTAAAGACCTAAAAGAGAAATTAAAAGAAAGAAACAAAACAAAACACAATAAAAACCATCACGCTCTTTGTAATAAGAGACAATCACGAAAAAATGAGATATCGCTCTTATATGAAAATAAAATAAAAGTATTAAAGAGAAAGCAAAGCAACCGAAAGAAAATTATAAATCATATGAAAAACAAACTAAATCCTTGAGCACCAATGACCTTTTTCTCCTTTACAACTTTTCACTCTTTGTTTTTTCTTGCTACTTTTATCCGATTGAATTAGCTTCCCACTAGTTATTCCTTTATCTCTTTTACAACTTTTCACTCTTTTTTATTCACTATTTTTAACCGATTGAGTTGAATTCCTACGGTTATTTCACTGTCAATATTAGCATATTTCTTTTATACTTAAACGTCTAAACTATTAGATTTTTACCCCTCACACTCATAAATTAATATCGTGACCCACCAAACACCTTAATTTATTTAAATTATATGTGTAATGCACACGCTGTGATGTGTCTTTTATGCCAAATGTTTAAAAAATAATCTAATATGGCACTATACCTAAAAAACAACTCACTTTTGCTTAATCAAATTATTCCATGAACAACTACTTCTGCTTAATCAGATTATTCCATGCTTACCTATTGATCCATTGAAATTCCATTGAGCATCACCACTACCATTGCACCGCTCAGTTGCATGTCCTTTGCATCGACTTGTGGCTTCAGTCTAACCAAACATGTCCTCTTTTTCAATTAGTGATTCATGCATTTGAGTCTGACCTTTTCAAGGCACTATCTATCCCATTGATGGAGGCATTTCAGAAAGCTTCCACCTTAAGGTTAGCTCAATCAACTTTCATCAAATAGCTTTTGGTTTTGTCGTCGAGCTGTAAAGTTCCTATTTTGTTGGTTCTTTCAGGGACACTATGGATGAAGGAGTTGAGGTTACTATAAGCCACATGCACATGAGAAGCATTTCAAACAAGAACCGAACCTAAACTTTGTAGCCATCGTAAGAAGTTGGCTTTATGGTTTCTTTGATAGGCTCTCAGCTTCTCTCTCTCCACACGTGCTTTTTCCTTTTAAAGTTTTGGAAGGTTTTTCAATGGAAGCAATTGCTGAAGTGAGAATGCCAACATCGGAGGTTAATTAAGATTTGGAAGCGAATCAAGGGAATATAAAGCGGAGAATTTAATTCTTTTGTTTAGCTCTGGCTAGTCCATTTTTGCCATATACACTCCAAAATGATTCAACATGGGCAAGAAAAAAATTGAAAGAGGTGTTTGGATAAATCACAAATTGGGATGGAAGCTGATGACCGCTTGGCTTCACCACCCCGGTATAAAGTATGGCCCATGATAGCGGTCCTGATCCAGAGGTCCTGGGGCCTCTTCAACGAGTCGGTCTGGACCACCCAACCTTGAGGTCGGACCTCTCGTGGGCTTCAGTCCTTTCAACACCAAGCTCGGCCCTGGAACGTGATAGGAGAAAGAACAGCAGGCCCAGTCACCTCGCAGCCCTGTCTACACGCACGCCGGGGGGAATTAAATGGTTGTCTGGCATGGAGAGGGCGTCTGACAGTTCCGTACGTACGGGCCTGTATGATAGAGGCAGATGACACTGTAACTGAGGGGCCGTTAGGCGTCGCTAACAGACAAAAAGGAAAGGAATAAAGGGGAGAGGGCACCTTCTCCTCACCTAAGCTTACCCAACCATTGTGAACCCTATTTTCTCTGGATCTCAGATCATCAACTGGCGCCGTCTGTGGGAAGCGAAGGAAATCTTTTCATTGCCGGAGTTTCACTCTTACAAAACCCACTGAGATCCACAAATGGCCAACCATAACGAACACAACATTGCTAATACCCCCAATGACCTGAGCTCTGCCCAGGAGGGACAACAGTTCTCTTTTTCTAGTCCCACAACTCCCAACAACCAACCACCAATCCCTTTTAACCCATCACCGAACTCGGCAGGGAATGTGCTCGGAGCTACCTTATCCAACCAGGACCTCCAAGCCATGGCCCTTCAACTACAAAACACCGCTCATTGGCTAGGACAGATAATGCAGCGGAGGGGCCTCAATATCCCAGCGAACGTGTTGTCTGTGGTAGAAGAGCCCCGAACCAATGAACCCCAGCCTACCTTCAACCATCCTCAAACAAACAGCAAAGAAACTGGAGAAAGAGGCAGAAGAGTTGGTGAAGAAGAAGAACCGGAAGCCATAGTTCACGGAAGAAGGGTGAGGGAGTTGATAGAAAATGACGAGGCAGACAGTTACTCTGCTAGAACTGCCAGGAGAACGGAGGACGATGAATGGAAGGAGGAATGTCGCGTGGGGAAGAGACCTAGGCAAGAAGAAGAGGGTGTAGATCAGAAACTGCAGAAGATGAGAGAATAGCTCCTGGTCGAGTTGGGAGCAAAAGATCGTAGTCAGACCCTCTTGCCTGCATCCTCGCGGTTCTCAAGATGGGTGCAGCAAGAGACCATCCCCAAAAAGTTCATGATGCCACTTATGGCAGCATACGACGGAGCTGGAAACCCAAGGGAGCATGTCCTTAACTACAAGACCTTCATGGAGCTGCAGACCCTATCGGATGCCTTGATGTGCAAGGTATTCCCAACGACGCTCACGGGGCCAGCATGGGCGTGGTTCAACAGCCTGGAGGCCGGAAGTATTAGAAGTTTTGGAGATTTAGCCAACGTCTTCATATTTTTTATCGATCAGTAATAATAAAAAATGTATTAAATAAAATAATGTCAGTTCATTTTAATTTGGTATACACAAAAATCTTTACTTTGTTAATAATTCAAAATTTTGTTAAATACAATTTATCATTAATCAATCCAATGTTTTTATTCGGTTATAGATACAAAAGGATGGTATATTTCTTCGCTTACAAAATGTGAAGTAAGTCTTCGTATCTTATTAGTGAAACTTACTATTTGAAATTCAACAGATCCCTTGTTTTCGTCTTTTTCTTCTTGTGAAATAACTGAAATGAATGAATTAGCCGGTTCATAGCCGGAGTGCTAGCTGACAGGAAAACCAGCTATTTGGAAACAGTCAGGCAGGGAAGAAATGAATCGCTAAGGGAGTATGTAGCCCGTTTCAATATGGAGGCCCTGCAGATTCCCAAGTTGGACGAAAGCAGAGCAGTAGAAGCCATGCAGAAAGGGATGACCTCCCCATAGTTTTTTGGCTCGTTAAGTAGAAAGCCCCCCACCTCGCTGGCGGAACTGATGAAAAGGGCGGAAAAGTACATAAGGCAGGATGATGCCTTAGTGACGAGCAGGTTCGCCAAAAAAGTGGCAAACAAGGGGAAAGACCCAAAGGAAAGGAAGCCGGAAAGGCACGAAAAAAGGCAAAACAAAAGGCCTGAGGCGTATAGACAACCTTGGGACCGAAGGGACCAAAGACTACTCCCCCCTCGAATTCCAGACCAAAGACCATTTCCTCCATGAGTTCCGGAGACCCTGACCCCTCTCACCGCCTCCCGAGCCGAGGTGCTCATGGTGGTCCAAAACAAAGAATTCCTCCAATGGCCGAAACCAATGAGGGCTGAAGCAAGCCAGGGAGATCTTGACAAATACTGCCAATACCATCGTACACACGGCCATGACACTAATAACTGCTACCAGCTGATCAGTGAGATCGAAAGGCTGATTAAAAGGAGGCACTTGCGAAACTTTGTGAAGAAACCAGAAGGAGAAAGGTCTCAGCAAAACCCTATTGCAGAAAGACCTCGGAGACCAGGGACAGGACCAGTGAATGACGGTTCCAGTGGAACCATCAATATGATAGTCGGAGGGACTGGAGGTCGGATGAGCAGGAGAGGGAGAAAAAAAAGGGCGAGATGGGGAAGGCTGCAGTACTGAAGTCATGCAAGTAGTAGAACATTCCCCGATGACCATCTCTTTCTCCTTGGAAGATGCCCTCGGTGTTCAGATGCCGCACGATGACGCTCTTGTTGTTGAGGCCATCATTCATAATTTCCGAGTCAGGAAAATCCTGGTGGACGATGGAAGCAAGGTGAACTTATTATTGTACAGGGTTTTCCAGCAAATGGGGATCCCTGAGGAGCAGCTGGTTCGGGATCAGGCCCCGGTGAAGGGGATAGGAGGAGTCCCCGTACCTGTGGAAGGAAAGGTGAAGTTGGCCCTGACCCTCGGGGAAGCCCCTCTAGCTAGAACTCACTATGTAGTGTTCTTGGTAGTAAAGCTTCCCCTAAATTACAACGCCATACTGGGAAGGCCGGTCCTATACGATTTTGAGGTGGTGACCAGCATAAGGTACCTGGCTATGAAGTTCCCAACTGAAGCAGGAGTGGGAGTGGGAGTGGTCAGAGGATGCCAAGAAGAGGCGAGAGCGGTATACCTGGCCACAGTATCAGAACCGAGCTCAGTAGGGGAAAAATTTGACTCGGAAGTCCTGGAGGTCCGAGATGAGAAGAAAGAAGCCAAAACAGAACCGGTTGGAGAGCTGAAAACTTTTCCCTTATCAGAAGTAGAGACAGATAAGGTTTTCAGTCTTAATGCCGGCCTAACTGAAGAGCAGAAAACTGAAGTAATAGCCCTGATCCGAGGTCATGCATCAAGCTTCGCCTGGAAGCCGTCTGACATGCCTGGGATAGACCCTGAGGTGATGACTCATAAGTTGAACGTCCTCCCAGAAGTCAAGCCGATAAAACAAAAGAAGAGAGTGGTGGGAAGAGAGAAGCAGCAAGCCACTAGAGAGTAGGTACAAAAGCTTGAGGAAGCAGGGTTTATCAGGGAAGTAATGTACCCACAATGGCTAGCAAATCCTGTATTAGTCAAAAAAGCCAATGGCAAATATAGGATGTGTATAGATTTTACTGACCTCAACCAAGCATGCCCCAAAGATTGTTATCCCATCCTTGATATTAATAAAATGGTCGATTCTACAGCCGGTTTTGATTATATGTCGTCTATGGATGCAATGTCGGGTTATCACCAAATTCCAATGAACAGGTCGGATGAGGAGAAGACCTCGTTCATAACAGAAGATGGGACCTATTGTTATAAAGCCATGCCTTTTAGGCTAAAGAATGCCGGGGCGACATACCAGCGACTAATGAATAAAATCTTCAAAGACCAGATTGGTAGGAATGTCGAAGTGTACGTGGACGACATGGTGGTGAAAAGCCCAACCTTTCAGCAACACTTGATAGACTTGAGGGAGGTGTTCGAGGTATTGGAACAATATAGAATGAGGCTGAATCCAGCAAAGTGTGCTTGGTGAGTGGAAAAGGCATCGAGCCTAATCCCGAAAAGGTGAAAGCCATCCTGAAAAATGCTCGAGCTGACCTGTGTGAGGGACGTCCAGAGACTTACTGGAAGGGTGGTAGCGCTCAATCGCTTCATGTCGAGGTCGTCAGAGAGATGCTTGCCGTTTTTCAGAAAGTTGAGGAAAGTTCTGAATTTCGAATGGACTGAGGACTGTCGAGAAGCTTTCAAAGAGCTCAAAGCCTATCTCAGTTCTCCACATGTGCTTAGTAGTCCGAGGGAAGGGCAAGAACTTTTAATCTACTTATCAGCCTCAGAACAAACTGTCAGCGCCGTACTGGTGAGAGTGGAAGAAGGAGAGCAGAGCCGGTTTTCTATGTCAGTAAGGTGCTCAAAGATGCTGAGACTAGATATTTGAACATCGAAAAAATAGCGTATGCCCTGTTACTAGAGGTCAGAAAGTTCAGGGTTTATCTAGAAAGCCATCAAGGAGTAGTGATGACAGACCAGCCATTGAAGAAGATCCTCCACAGACCAGAAACTTCAAGTCGGATGCTTGCTTGGTCCATCGAGATTAACCCTTACTGCTTAGAATACCGACCTCGGACCACTATAAAATCTCAAGCTCTCGTTGACTTTATAGCAGAATGCTCTTTCAGCGAAAAAAAATTAGAACTGGATGAGACACCTGCCGAAACAATAGAGAGTGAAAGAGAAAGGCAGCCCCCACGAGAATTCAGCTGGAAGTTATATGTGGACGGGGCATCCAGGGTTGGGGGCAGCGGTGCAGGGATAACACTGAAGGGACCGGAAGAGTTTAAAGTTTGTTATGCCTTACGCCTGGAATTCAATGCCTCCAATAACACGGCAGAATATGAGGCCCTAATCAACGGGATGCTGATTACAATGGAGGTAGGGACAACTGACCTCGAGGTAAATAGCGACTCCCAGCTAGTGATCAATCAGATAAAGGGGGCATACCAGGCGAGAGATCCGACCATGCAGAACTATTTAATGAAAGCAAAAGCTATAGAGGCCAAACTCAAGAACCAAGGGATCATGGTAAAATACCAGAGAATACCTCGGGAAGAAAACGAGGAGGCAGACATGCTAAGCCGATTGACCAGAGAAGAGTTGGAGCAGCTCCCAGATGAGGTGTACATACAACACATTAACATTCCTGCCTTCGATAAAGCCAATACCGTGATGGAAGTCGAAGAAGCTCAGAACTGGATGACTCCGTACCTGAAATATTTGGAGAAGGGAAAGCTCCCCAAAGACAAAGCCGAGGCAAGGAAAATTGCAGCCCGAGCTGCTAATTACCAAGCAGTGAGAGGGACCCTGTACAGAAGAGGGAAGTCTAGCCCATGGCTCCGATGCTTGAGCCCAGAAGAAGCTACAAGGGTGATAGAATAAATACATCAGGGAATCTGTGGGGCCCATGAGGGGGCAGGAACATTGGCAAACAAAGTCTTCAGGCAGGGGTACTACTGGCCCACCGTCAAAAAGGAGGCCGAGGAGTTCGTACAAAGATGTGATGTATGCCAAAGGTTTGCCAACGCCATCAATATCCCGGCCACACCTCAATCTAGTATATCCAGCCCGTGGCCGTTCTCATAGTGGGGCATAGACATCCTGGGGCCTTTCCCCAAGACCACGGGACAAAGAAGTTCGTAATAGTAGGTGTTCGTAATAGTAGGTGTGGAGTACTTTTCAAAGTGGCCAGAGGCAGAGGCAGTCCCTACAATCACAGCCAGAAAAATGATAGATTTTGTCTGGGGGAACATTATATGCAGGTTCGGCATACCGAGGGTGCTCATATCAGATAATGGCAGGCAGTTCGACTGCAATGCTTTTAAGGAGTTCACAAGAAACATGGGCATATGGCATAAATTCTCCTCAGTGGCCCATCCCCAAACCAACGGTCAAACAGAAGTCACCAACAGAGCTATTCTCCAGGGCCTGAAGAAGCGATTAGATGGGGCGAAGGGAAATTGGATAGACGAGCTCAACGGCATCCTGTGGGCCTTCAGAACGGCACCCAGGACATCAACCAAAGAGACACCTTTCGCACTTGCGTTTGGCACCGAAGCAGTAGTTCCAATAGAGCTGCAAATCCCTACCCATTGAGTCCAATTCAATAGCGAGAGCACCAACGACGATAAGTTGAGAAGTAACTTAGATGCCCTGGAAGAAATAAGAGAAGAAGCTCAAGTCCGCACGGCCGCATATCAACAGAGGGCAGCTCGTTACTACAACCAACGAGTCAGGGAAAGGAATCTAAAGGTGGGAGACCTAGCATTGAGAAACCTGGAAGCCACTGGAAAAAAGAGCTGCCGTGGGAAAGCTGGCAACAACCTGGGAGGGCCCATTCACAATAATCAAAGTGGTCAAACCAGGGGTGTATCGGATTGAGGATATGTAGGGGAACCCAGAGCCTCATGCTTGGAATATCCAGCACTTGAAGAGGTACTTCCCTTAAAATTCCAACAAATGTAAAAGAACGGTTGTATTTTGAAAAATGCAAATAAAATAAGTATCATTATCAAATTATGTTGTTTGCCATTATTATTTTCGCCCTCTTTAAAAGGAAAAAGAAAAAGAAAATAGGTGCGAAAGTTCAAGACCTCAGTGAGGTAGGTGACCGGACTCCCCAAGCGCCCCCGGCACCATAAAATCGGCTGAGATGATGAAGTGACAGTAAGGCCATAGAGCCTGAATCTAGTTCAAGACCTTAGTGAGGTAGGTGACCGGGCTCCCCAAGCGCCCCCGGCACCATAAAACCGACTGAGATGATGAAGCGACAGTAAGGCCATAGAGCCTGAATCTAGTTCAAAACCTCAGTGAGGTAGGTGACCGGGCTCCCCAAGTGCCCCCGGCACCATAAAACCGGCTGAGATGATAAAGCGACAGTAAGGCCATAGAGCCTGAATCTAGTTCAAGACCTTAGTGAGGTAGGTGACCGGGCTCCCCAAGCGCCTCCGGCACCATAAAACCGGCTGAGATGATGAAGTGACAGTAAGGCCATAGAGCCTGAATCTAGTTTAAGACCTTAGTGAGGTAGGCCAAAAAAGCCTGAACTTTGCTAAGGGACCCCAGTAAAGTAGGAGACCGGGCTCCCTAAGCGACCCCGACACCCCAAAGGATGAAGCAACAGTAAGGCCAAAAGTGCCCCGAATCTGACTCAGGACAATGAAGGTTGAATCCCAAACTACGATATACAAATCTAAGCTGGGAAAAACCAAGCGGAAAGAGAGCCAAACTCAGGGAGCCCAACAAATTTCAAGTCTATCCCCTTAAACCAAGGGCCAAATCAAAGGCATAAACAGACGAACAATGCCGCAAACTTAAATCCACTCAACACAGAACAGAAAACAAATCCAAAAAGACGGGTTCATCATTCTAAGAAGGTACATTACCTAACTTGCTTTGGTTATACAAAAATTATGCGTCTGAGTTTGCGTCCTTGATAAACCGACAAGATAAAAACAGGAATGCTTTCCCAAGGTTAGAAAATTCATAAGTTAGAAGTTCAATCAATTGCTAGAGTTTCAGCCCAGATTAACTCGAGGACGAGAAAATTGGTAACCGGGCTGGTCAGTTTAATGTGGCTGATTTCCTTGGAAAATTATAGAATAAATATCTGGCTTAAAAGTTTTTTATCCGGCTTAAAAGTTTTTTATCCTTAACAGATTGACAGATTAAGCAAATTAGGCCTTTAGCAGTTAGACTTTTAATAAGATGAGCAGCTCTGTAGAATTAGAAAAAGTAAATGCAATAAAAATAATTCAAGTATAAATAAAAACAGAGCTATGTATCATTAATTAAAAAGAAAGAAAGTTACAACTCCACCTAATCATCTACAATTATAGGAGAAAAAATTATCCGTAAAGGACTTACATCGCTAATTACACTATCATCTACACTACCACCCTTAGGGAGCCCAGCACCCTCTTGCTCTGGCCCCTCAGAGCCCACGAAGGGCACTACTTCCCCTCCTTAGGGCCCAACATCTTCCCCTTGAGGCCTGGCATCATCTTCTGCAAACTGGCTGCCTTCTTGCTCGTCTTCCTCCCCTAGCTCAGCATCCTCTTCTAGAGGTCCAGTGGCAGTGCGAGAAGCCCCTTTGGGAAGAGGATTTTCATCCTCCCCATAGACTACCTCTTCGCCGTCTGAATCTACTTCGGGGGCTCGGAGTTGACCTAATGGGGTAGAAGGAGCAGCCCTGGCTTCTCTCAGGCCTCGATTAAACCCGAACGCGAACATGCAGAAGCCCCTGCTCCATATCTCGTGCTTCAGCTCATCTGAAGCTTTGAAGTCCGCAAGCCGCGCCTCACAGGCCTCCTCTATCCTGGCTTTCAGCTCGGGGGAATCCTTATAGCGTTGGAGACGATCTTCACAGGCCTGATCGATCTCTACTTTCAGCTCTGCAGACCCCTTGTATTCCTGCAGGCGCTCCTCACACGCCAACTGGACTCTGTCTTCAACATGCTTGGCATCCTCGAGCAGGGCTGAACACCTCTTTTTTAGAGCCTCGATTTCCTGGCAGAGATACTGGTTTTGAAGTTTGGATGCATCTACTGCCAGGGTCAGGTCTGTAACATTGTCAGCACGCTTGCCCAACTCCTGCTCGAGCACAACCATCCGAGCCAAGGCCTCATCTCTTTGAGCCATAACAGTGCCGTAGAGGGCCTGAACCCCCTCATAATCTGCCTTCAGCGATTAATGCTGATACCAGACCTCATCCCTCTGTCTCACGGCCTCGTCTTTCTCCTGCCGGATCTCCTCCAGGGAGGACAGCTGCTTTAAAGCTTCATCGTGGCAAATTTGTGCCGCAGCCGCCCTCCCTTCAGCTCTCTTGAGAGCATCCAGGGTATAGGACAATTCCGCCTGCAGGGATTTTGAGTGCTCCTGGGCCGCCACAAGATTGCCCCGGGCATCACTGGTGGCAGACAGATTCTCTTCAAGGCGCGCCTCTTCAATCCGGCGGTCCATAGAGTCCCTGAGAGAACGATCCCGGGCGTCAATCTCCATGAAAATGCCCATCGCCTGGCAAGAAGGAGAATCAGTGAAGTCAGAAGACGAAGGAAGATAGAAATAAATTAAAAACAGAAAAGGGACAAACATAAATTACCATCAGGAGCATCTCTCTGACAGTATCACCGAGCTGCTCTCGAGTACGGGAGCGAAGCGCCACCTGCTCCTTGGTAGAGCTCGCCAGGAGCCCAGTAAGAGCCAGAAGACGAGGGTTTGAAGCATCAGTATCCCCACCAAACATCCGCTCTCTCAGTATTTCGACAACAGCGCTAGCGGGGGATTGATGGGTAATGTCTTCTGCTTTCAAAACCTCGTTGTCCGGAGCAGAGAGTAGTGGCACCACTGGAGTTTTCCCCTTCTCGAGAGGGGGCAGAGCTGGAGCTGGCCATTTCGACACGTGAGCCCTCTTAGGGACAGGAGCTGCAGCAGGAGCATCGAAAGGAAGGACTTGTTTGCCAGCGGCGGCCTCCAGGGGACGAGAAGCAGCAGGAGCTAGTCTGGACTTGGCCTCACCTTTTGAAATAACTCCACCAATGGGCGCTGCTCCATCCTTCATGGCGGGAACAACCCCGCTAGCCAGGGCAACCGCCCCTCTATCCCCGGATATCACACCTTCAGAGGGGAGGGCCTCAGCACCCTTTGGAGGAGCGTCAGGGGAAGCAGGAGTGACCTCGGCCCTTGCAGGCAGCACGACCTCGGATTGTTCTTTGATAATAGCAAGCTCTGGTGAGGTTGGCGCTGAAGATTGTCTGGACTTGGAAATTGCAGGAGCTCGAGAGGCAGCCCTGGCCTTGCTTTGACTAGAAGGCTTGGAAGCCCTCGAGTGTGCGCCTTTGGAGCTCGGCTTAGGCGCCCGAGATGGGGCTAGAGCTGGGGCAGCAGATCGGCCCCCCGACCTAGAGGAAATGACCTGAGCCACCTCCTGAGTAGCCTCGCCCACCGAACGCCCAGCTCGGAAGGCATCCAGGGCGGCGTTCATACTCTCCCGAGATAAGGTAAAGTTCTTCGAGGGCTTGATCTGATCCATAGGTACTTGGGAAGCTACAAAAAATCCAAAACCAAGATGAATTAGAAAAACATTCAAGGAAAATCACAAAGAAAGGCAAAACAGCTAAAGGAAGCAAAATACCCGCTTTCCGGCAGTCTTGGAGACTGGACACAAATATACACTTTTCGACATCATACTTCTTCTCAACAGAAGTCAGTCGAAGGTATTCAACCTGCTTGGAAAGGCTTAGTTGGGGTAGATTGTTGCAGCCTAGAGGGATATCCTCCCAGGAGAGCTCCACCTCTCAAGATAGCCCGGAGTCCTTCTTCAGCTCCACCACTGCGAACCCCTCTACCCAGCCTTTTATCGAGTCCTTGTGACCCGAAAAGATGGATAATCCTCCGCGAGGGGCAAAATAATAAAAGCCCTTACTCGCCCTAACTAACCGGAAGAAAGTGACAAACAGACGCGCTGTGTGTGTAAACCCCCAGCTCAGGCAGACAGACTCGAAGGAGCACATAAACAAAATGGAATTAGGAGCCAACATCCGAGGGATTATCCCGAAATACCGGAAGACCTCGAGGAAAAAAGGAGAGAAGGGAAAGGTTAAATCATACTCTCTTTGTTTGACAAAAAAGACCAAACTAAGGTCCCTCTGTGGGTCGATTAGACTAGAGGGAGGAGGATCGGGAAGAACAATCCTCTCATTCCGGGAGGGAGTCCGGATATGAAAAAGGGGGGTATCCAAATACTCCCAAGAAAAGAAATTTTTCAGGGTGGATGGCGTGACACTGGACTCTTGATTAATGACATTAGGGATTTTTGGGCTATCCATGGATGAATGAAGAACGTACCTTGAAAACGGCGGGGCAGGAGGACAGAGTTAGCAATACGCGCAGAGAGCAGAGAAGAGTGAGAGTTTCGGAAAGACTGAGAGAATTCGAATTTCGAAATAACAAAGAGAAGAAGAGAGAAGAAGAGATGTTTTAAGGGAAACAGTCCTCGGGCCGCGCAGTCATAATGATTCTCGATATTTATCCCCTCATCATTTATGTAATAACTGACGGGAAGGTAAAAGGACTGAGAAGGTAAAGGGGCAATTGATGACCGCTAGACTTCACCACCCCGGTATAAAGCCTGGCCCATGATAGCGGTCCTGATCCAAAGGTCCTGGAGCCTCTTCAATGAGCCGATCTGGACCACCCAACCTTGAAGTCGGGCCTCCCGTGGGCTTCAGTCCTTTCAACACCAAGCTCGGCCCTAGAACGTGACAGGAGAAAGGACAGCAGACCCAGTCACCTCGCAGCCCTGTCTACACGCGCACCGGGAGAATTAAATGGCCGCCTGGCATAGAGAGAGCGTCTGACAGTTCCGTACATACGGTCCTGTATGACAGAGACAGATAACACAATAGCTGAGGAGCTGTTAGGCGTCACTAACAGACAAAAAAGAAGTGAATAAAGGGGAGAGGGCACCTTCTCCTCACCTAAACTTATCCAACCATTGTGAATCCTATTTTCTCTGGATCTCAGATCATCATAAGCATGCTACAAGTCTCAGTTCTCCATTCCTTGTTCTTAATGTCTTAAGAGCCTAATTCGAAGCCTCAATTCTATGTTTCTTTCTTGAAATCAGTCACCAAGTTAAAAGTATGCATATTGGGGTTCAAGAACTGAAAAATGAATGCAGCGTGACAAAGCAATTGAGGTTAATGAATATACCACTTCTCCTACTTCGAAACTGCAACAACGGAGAAAGGAGAGGAAGCGACCAAATAGAGCAAGTTCTTCACTGTCAAATTAGGTCGAGGAGATGGTTCCTATAGTTTCTCTCTTCACTAGCGAGATCAGTAAAGCACCAGTACTCACAGAAGCAAAATAATACAGAGGAAGTTTCCACCGCTACTTCAGATGAGAAATGGTTTTTGAAAGGCACAAAGCAGAGATACTTGAAGAAGATGAAGCCACTTTACATTCGTGTCTCCAAAAATGTTACACGTGTCACATCAGCAAGTAAAAAATCAAGTCACTCGCTTATGGTCACGTTGTATCACACGCTTTGCTGACTGTGTAATTTGTGTTTACAAATAAAGTTTTTAAATATATTTTACAAATTATATATACTTAAAAATAAAAAATAAAAGGATTTTTTAAATTTATATTAAATTAAAAACAGTTGAAATTATTAAAAAAAATAGAAACTATAATTTTAAATAAGAAAATTATAAAATTTTTTGGTGTTTTTATATTTATAAAATTATTATCAACTTAAAATTGTAAGTATTAACTATTTTTTTCTTAATTAATTTAAATTTGACATTAAAAAATAAAAATTATAAAAATTATCAAATATATTATTTTTTATTAACTCAAATTATATTATTTAAAAAATTATTAAACTTAATAAAACATCACACTTGGCACAGGCCAGGAGGAAATGGAAAATGATCTAAACTGTACTCTTTCCATTTTAACGAGATATTTTACCCTCGACGAAAAAAAAACAATAAAAATAAATTATTTTCACAAATAAATCGATCCTTGACCATTAAACAATTAATCAATAAGAATTATTTTATAGCAAAAAAACCACTTTTAAAAGAATTTAAATTTTCGCATTAACATGTATTAAAATAAATTTAAAAAATTTTAAACTTTATAATTAGTGCATTAAAATAAATAAGAGATTTTAATTTTTGATTTTTATTTAAAAAAAATTCATTTTCATTTTAAAAAAAAATTAATTTAAAAAATTAATTTATTAACACTATTATATAAAAGTAAATATATAATTACATTTGAATTTTGATAAGTTCAGTTAATTAAATTTAATTTATGAATAAATTTAAATTTAAATAAAATCAATTTGATTTAATAAAATACAAAATTTTTTAGTTGACTAGTTTGAAATAGTGACTAGTTTCTTCCCACATCTCCAGCTATTTGAAACTTGGTGCTCGCAACATGGCAAGACATATGCTTCTTTACAGGGAAAGCTATATAGACTTAAGATCTTCCAGGAAAGCTATGACTTCGTCATGAGACATAATAGCAAGGGCAATTCTTCTTACACCGTTGCTCTTAATGGCTTTTGTGATCTTGCCGACGATGAGTTCAATGCTTTCAACTGCTGCTTAGTCCCTGAGAATCTTGACCATCACCGGCCCAATCCACAGACGCTTGATTTTGTTGGCGGCGATGTTCCTGAATCAATTGATTGGAGAGAGAAAGGGTTGTAACCGATATCAAGCACAAAGGAAAATGCGGTATGTTTATCTTACTTTCTTTTTTTTTTTAAATGTAATCTTTTTAACCTTTTTAGTGTGTTAAGCTAAATATAGATATATGAGCATTCTGAATACCCAATTTCAGACTTTGATGGTTCTTCTTGTCATCTTAGCAATACCCACTAGAATTATTTTTCTATAGGTATTCGTGTTTTCTTTCTTTTTAAAAAGAAAAATGAATTTATGAATCATCTGCAATGATAGCATTGTCCGAGCCATCTGATTATTTTTATGATCTTCTATCTTGTTTTTAGGATAAGAATGTTTGTTTTATCTGTGAAACATGCATCTCTATGCAAATATTTGTTTGGAAAATTGAGTATTTATTTCTTATATTATAATTTTAAAAAATATATTAAATATTTATATTTTAAAAAATTATTAATTAGTCATTTTATTAATTTTAATCAATAAATAGTATAAAAAATTAATTAATTAATTTTTAAAAAAACAATGGATCAATTAAGAATTTTTTTTAAATTATAAAAATTAAATAATAAAATAATTAAAATTAATAAAAAAATTAATTAATAAATTTTTTAAAATGTTAAAACTGTTTTAATGTATTTTTTAAATTAAAACTTTAACTAATAAATTTTTTCATAATATAAGAATTAATATAAAAACTAAATAATTTCGTCACTGACTGCAAATATTTATATATTTAAACAATATATAAAAATGAAATATGGGCATCAAGCCACTCCACCTCAACTTCATTATAATCCTAAATTAAACTTAGGTGTAAAATAATTGGACCTCCTAATACCTACTTATATATACAAATTTAATTGAGGATGCTTTAAAGTATTTGTAAGTAGGTATTGATACTATTTAACCCTGTAATTTTCAGAAGAAAATTATTTATTTCAATATACCTTATTAATTAAATTCAATATTGGAAGTAACAATTAACAGGTAAATTTATAAATATGTCAATTGAAGACTTATAGAGAATGAAATATAGATTCTGATATTGATAAAATGTAAAAAAAGCAAAATTAAGCATTAGTTAATGGGTCCTTAGCCTTATTTATTAAGGGTACATGTTGATATCGCGATTTTTTTTAAAGGTTTTTTTTTTTTCAAAATTCATAATCTAATTTGATAATCGTTGGGTCTCGTATCCACCAGGGTCGAGTCAGGATCCACGAAAGCAAATTAGGCTCAAAGGTCGAAACGCCCCTAGACAGACCTACCTAACAGCTTAAGTTTGGGCCCATAGGCCCAACATGCATGGCAGGCTAGGTCGCCCGCGAGCCCAAGCCCGGTAAGAAGGAAGCGGGCCTGATGATGGGACGTAGTGAGGAACAAGCAGGCCTAGTCCCCTCGCAGCCCCACTCGCATGCGTACTGGAAAAAATTAAATGGCCACCTGACATAGGTAAGGAAACTGACGCTATTGTACGTACGGGCCTGCTCGACAGAGACGGGTGTCACTGTAGCAGAGAGTCCGTTAGACGTCACTAGCATGTAAGAAGAATAAAAGGAAAAAGAGACCATTCTCATGGATTAAATTTACACAACCACTATAAACCCTATTCCAATCTCAGAACATCATAATTGATTATATTTTAATCAATAAGAGAAATATTTTTATAAATTGATGGCATGAGATTCAGAGGTGTCTAGACGTGAACACTCGAATTTTTTACTCTATGTCCCATCAGATCGAATGGTGACGTGTTGCGGCAAGTATGTCAGACGACTAACAATAGACTAATTAATGCATAACCGTTTCTCCCGTATTTTTTGACAGGTGTGTCAGGCGGCTCATAATTATGGAATAGGCCTAACTCGCACCTTTTGGCAGGTGTGTCAGATAGCTGGACAATCTTTCCACACATGCATTTAATATCTCTGAGAGGGCTAAAAGGGTTGATCATCGCGTGAGAGGTCGGTGTCTTGCCCTGATTTCGTCAAGTTTATGCTCGACTTATCTGACCTATATAAAGGCAAGTTCCTTCTGGTTATTGAGGTCGACTATTTTTGTGTTCAATTATCTCGTTTGTGGTATGAATCTTGAAATGATCAGTTTGGATATTTCGGACATAAGTGAAATAGAGTTGGAAGTTTGATTTTTATATTCCATTGTTTGAACTTTTCTACTGTTTAGATCGAATTGTCCGACTTATAGAAACTTTACCTATCCTATGTATACGTGTCTCTATTTTTTATGTATTATCATGAGTTAATCTCTATCTTGTTATTTATTCTACTTGTAATATTTGTGAAGGATTGGTGTTTTCTCTTTTTTTCATTATTATCGAAATGCTTAACGTATTCAAATTAGTTTATGAAATCTTATAAAATTTAGCTGATTTGATTTGAAAGTATTCAGATCATGCATTGTTTGTTCAAGTATTAATGTGAAAATATTTTCCATCACTTTTCGTAAAAGAGGTCTTTCCCATATTTTGATTATTTTTAAAATTTCATAGTAATTGAAATTTTAAAAAATCTCCACTCATCATTCATAATTTTTTTTTCATGAAAAAGAAAAGTTTTGTAATTGATACGTCACACTACATAACATATGACGGCAAGCTAAAAACCAAAATAGAATTCAATAACCATATCTTATATAGAAATTAGAAAAAGAGATGAAATCTTAAAGGAGCTTCTAGTTTTTCAAATGAAAACAGACAATGACTGTGATAGTTAATTAATTAATCACAACAACGATTAAATTTTTATATTTTATCAACTTATTTTAAAATTATTATTTATTTTTTATATTATAATAATATATAACTATTATAACTTTATTTTATTTTTAAAATATATTTTAATATTTAATAAAATTTAATATTTTAATATAAATATAATTAAAAAATTAATAAAAAATAATTTTTTTAATATGTGTGAAAAATAAAATAAATAAAAATTATAAAAAATATAAATTAATAATGCTAGAGGAATCCAATTTTAGCCATTATAAAATTTTAAAATATGTCTTATCCGAATTTTAAATATGTCTTATTTATCCAAGCGACGTGTGCTAGGCCAAAAAAAATCGTGGAAGGGGAGAAAGGATCCGGGATCAGTGACGTATGCGATGACATATAAAGGAAGATTGGTGGGTCACTCTTTGACTGATGTTGTTTCTGTTTTTGTTCCTTAGTGGTAGTGGTGTGGGGCCAGGCTTGAGAGTGTTGATCTTATGGGGCCCGGTTGATCTATAATCTAGATCATATCCTCCACTGAACATCATCCACCGTTAAACTATACATATCTCTAAACCAGTCTTTTAATGGGCTGCACTCTGAGTCGAGAATATTCATGCCGCCCACAGTCCATTTTCTGGGTGAGGAAATTCTGGATAACCATGGCCCAAGAATTGCTAACCCCTCTATGCAACTTCTTTCCATGTCCCTTTGGGCTCAGGCCCAGTTGAAGAAAAATATTTTTGCAGATAGCAAAATTATTTCAATTGTATGAAGTGTTATTGGAAAAAAAAAAAAAAACATAAATACAATTTTTGAAATTAAAATTCAGTCTATATTTTCTACCCTGAAAAAATTTTCCTCTTTGGATTCAAATTATTCTTAAAAAATTTTACAAAATTCACCTTTATTTTAATTAGGATTGCGATGTTATTTTAATTTTATTTTTAAATAGTTTAGATGTGTTACGAGATATTTTTAAAATTAAAATTTATGAAAAAATTATTTGTTGTTACTCATTAGATGCCTTGCTTGAAACAGGTAATTTAATAATAATTGATGATATAATTACTACTCTTGTTAACCTGTTTCAGTTGGCTGGTTTGAATAAGAAGTTATGTGAATTAGCCATGATTATGAAATATTTAGTTACATCTGTCTATTCTTAATTATGTTTTTAAATCTGAAAGATTGTTGGGGTATAAACAATGGAAATTGAGAATAATATTACTGTTAGAAAAATTATTCTGCCGCTCCAGACAGAATCAAGTTCTTCAAATAGTGGGACAAGCTTATCTAACTCAGATGGTAATGTGTCCAATCTCAGGCCATTTGTTGAAATGTTGTGTTTATAACAACTTGAAATTATGATGGTAATGATCATTTTGGAATCTTTGAAAAATATTAAACACATTTTTGGATGTGATTGCCCATACCAAATGCAATTGATTACTCTAAATTAAATTAGCTTATGTGGGTAATGACTAATTCAAAAAATCAACTAAGTTGTTGCTTCATTATGAAAATGATTTTACCCTATGAGATCTAATAATAGATTAGGCTTATAGCATATTTTTTATAAGTTTGGTTTGTTTATTTCTTTAGTTTCCTTTTATTTTTCTTTTCCTTTAAATTTTTTCTGACGTATAATCATCATTCTATATTAGTACTTTTCTGTCATATTAACACTAATCGTGTGTAAGGAGTTACTGCATTATTTACTTTTATTAGGTGGTCATTTAATTTCATTTGATACAACTTGAATGCGATTTCGGACATTATAGAATTTATTATTCCACGTGTGCTAATAAATATTCTGGGTTAGAGCCTGAATAGACTCCAAACTTATATAAGGTATAAAGTCGCGCTTTGAATTTTAATCGAATTTAAATCTAATCTTTCTAATATGAGCTTTATCAAGGTTCGAGCGCATGGAGCCATCATCAATTTCTATATATTATTATTTCAATAATGTGAAAGATGATATTTAACCAAATCCCTTTGATATTTGCTTCCAAATACAAATCCAAGATGGGAAGTTAAATTGTCAAATTCAAGTTTGATTTCTCTCATCCAACACTAAATTTACCTAAGGTGAGAAGCAAGGTGAAATCTTGACTATTCATTGACCTAGTGATGACTTCTCATATATGCCTTTTTTTTATTATTCTCTTGTCATTACTTGCTTTGAATCAAGCATATGTAAGTGGATTTTTTTTGTAGACTTAATTTATTATGGATAAAAAGATAAGTGTATCGTGAACTAATTACCATAGTTTTAACTTATGTTATAATTTTATTACAATTCGCGTGTGCGCGTGTTTGAATTGTTAAAAAACAGGTATTATAAATTAATCTATTTTAAATATAAATCACACATGTTTTCTCTCTTGATACATAATAAATCTAATTTAAAAGAATACAATCGTTGCAAGAGAAATATACCAGTAATAAATAAGATTTGTTGAATATTATAAAGTAAATGATAATTTTCATTGGGACAACATTATTAGGAAAAATCATAATATAGTGCCTTTAGATTTAAGATAAGAATTTTTATAAAAGTTATCCACATTATTTTATTTTAGATTTTATAATTCTAAAAACGATTTCAATACTAATAAATTAAATTATAAAATAATTTTATCATCTTCTATATATGGAAATTGAGAAAAGTTGGGTGAGTTTCTTTTGAAGGAGTAGGTATGCATGTGGCCCAACAAAGTTGGAGAACCTTAATAGTTGTGTGAAGAATGAATTCTTCACGGCATGAGTACATTTTGTCAAGAAAATATGGAAGATGTAGGAATCTGCTTATCTACCACCTTCCTTAACTGTTAGCTTGTGGGTCAAAGGTTAGTTGTGAAACTGATTTATGTCCAACAATATATAGGGAATTAGAAAAATGAGTATTCCAAATTGGATTTATCAGCGAAATCACTCTATTTAGAGGCAACTTAACTTTTTAAAAAAATTTTTTTTTTAAAGTTGTCTAATTATATATGAATATCATTAGTTTAATCGTCATTTTCCCTTTCAAGTCATCCCCCTTCCGAAATCGGTAGTTGTGATCAGTGGTGGAATAGAAAATTTCAAAATTCTAATCCCATCCAACTAATCAAAACCAACTTCATCAACACTCGTACAAAAGAAATTATATATTAAAATAAAAATAAAATATTTATATCAAATAGTTATTTTCTTTAAAAAATACTACAAATTAGTAGTTTAATCATTTTAAACTTTACTTATTTATTTATAAGGTGTATTTTTATTTGTGTTTACTGGTCATTCTATGCAAGACTGTCTGTCTAAAATCATGATCATACACTAATTTCTCTCTACCCAAAATTAGGGGTGAGCATTCGGTCGGTTCGGTTCAAAATCGAACCGAACCAAATAAACCAAAAATTAAAATTTTAATATTTATGAAAATCGAATCGAACCGATTTTGGTCAGAAATCGAATCAAACCAAACCGGTTTGATTCGATTCGGTTCGATTTGATCAGTTTCGATTTTTAATAATTTTTTTATTTTTTACACTTTATTTTTAATATTTTAAAATTTAATTAAAATATTTTAATTTTAATATAATTTAATTTCTCTATATTATTAAAAAAATATATTATTATTACTAATCGGTTCGATTTAATTTTTTTCAATTTTTTTATTAAAATCAAATCAAATCGAAATAATCAAAATTTTTAAAATTAAAAATCAAATCGAACTGAAATATATAAAAAATTAAATCAAATTTCCAAACCAATTCGATTCAATTAATTTTTTTAATTTGAGATACTGCTCGCCCTGCCCTGAACACAAAAGCAGTGGAAATTTGACTTTTGTGCCTCAGATTTATTATTGATGCCGATTGGATCTCTCATATATTTAAACTATTTAGAAACAGACATAACTGAGATTTGGAAATCAGTGAAAAAAAACAAAAAACACTTTTTGTCTTTTTCTAACCCTTTTTAAATTGATTTTATTTAGCAGTCGTAACTGCCAAACAATAAGGCAGGATTGTACATGAAACTACAATTATATGAGAGTGATCCTCAAATTATATTATGTAATTAATTATAATAAATTTTATTATAGTTAATGGCTAATATGTAACTATCCTATATATTAAATAATTATTCATTGTGAAGGGCCAGCTTTAATTTGTGAGTCCAAAAATCACTATCATCAATTTATCACCATCACTTTCAGCCTACCTCTCTACATTATCCAATTGTGTCCAAAGTCCACCCATTAGCAATTATGTTTATTAAGATATTGTCTGATACAAAATAATTAGCCTTACATTGCTAAATTTAAATTGAATTTAATTTCGGTTCTCGATAATCATTAGAAGATTGACGATAATTTTTTGTAAAGGAAATTTAAAAATGCACTATTTTTAAAAGTGTGATAAGGATTACAAATTTTATTACAAAGTTCGAGATGAAAAATTTATTATTTGGAGGTTAATTTTATATATTTTTTAAATTTTTAAATTTTTTCATAAATTTTTATATTAGAGTTTTTACTATTATAAATAGTCATTTTTTAACTGTTTGAGACAACTAATTAATTTTTGAGAATTCAATAAAAAATTTCAATTTTCACCCTTTCATTTTCTAAATTTCGTCTTAGCTAAACATTATTAATTAAAACTCTTGACGGAGTCTAATCAGTTCTATTTCAGTTGATATCACAGTGAAGTTCATCAATGGCCAACAACCAAAAGGCGCGACTCGCTGCAATTGAAGCATCCTTGGCAAAATTAAGAGAGATGATCGGACAGCTAGCTCTACAATGAAGTAACAATCAACCCACCGCAATCAAATGTCTATTACCAGTTCTGAATCCTATGGTCGCAAATCCCCAACAAGATTATCATGAAGGTTACAAGATAAAAATAGATCTTTAAAACATTTTTAGTTCGTTAGATGTAGAATCTGTCATTGATTGGTTGATGGAGGTCGATCGATTCTTCAAAGTTATGAACGTGAAAGAGGATTTTAAGGTTCCGATTGTGCCTTATAAATTAAAGGGTGGTGCAGCAGTATGGTGGAATTCTGTTCAAAATGAACACTATCGCAGGAGGTTGGAACCTATATGAAATTGGTTGTTGATGAAGCAGATGATTGAATAACGATTCTTGCCTAGTGATCGCACTCAAATTTTGTATAACGGGTATTATGGTTGTATTTAAGAAAGTCGAAGGGTGGATAAATATATAGAGGAGTTTTTGAAGTTGTAGGCGATGTGTGAAAACTGTGAAAATGAAGCTCAGCAGGTTACTCATTACTAGAGGGGACTAAATCACAAAATTCAATGTATGATGGGAGTAACTGCGATTTTCACTTTGGTAGATGTCATTGAGATGGCAAAAAGAGCGGAAGAACATATTGATTAGTAGCCTCGGCATCAGTCTAATCGAAATTTTAATTACAGAAATTCTGATTCGACAAGAACTCAACAATATAAAGGTAATTGCAGCGGACAACCTTCTAGGGTTATAAATTCTGGCAATCCTCAAAATACTGTGGAAGAAAGGAGAGATAGTAAGAGAAAAGCAGTCATCAATACAATAGACAAAGGAGGCAAAACCAATACTTATCAGAAACTAACCGGAGATATATGTTATTATTGCAGGCAACCTAGTCATCGATCGAACTATTGTCCAAAATGCAGAGGAGTTAATAATGATCACCGACAGGTTAATATGGTTGAGCGGGTGGTTGAATTTGAGGAGGAAGTGGATGACGACAATGGATCTATTGTTGGTTCTGAAGATGGGGAGGTCACCTATGTGATGAAGAAAATTCTATACTCGATAAAACAGGAGGATGAGACGCAAAGGAGGAAGATTTTCCAAGTGAAGTGTCGAGTGGGAGAAGCGATATGCAGACTAATTATCGATAGTTGCAATTATGAGAATCTGATAGCTAAGCAATTGGTGGAGAAGCTTCAGCTGCCTACACAGCCTCACCCTTCACTGTACAAAGTTGGGTGGATTAAGGAAGGTCCGACAATTGAAGTCAATAGAATCTGCAGCGTACCTATTTCAATCGTAAAACTTACATTGAATCTATTAATTGTGATGTTGTGGATATGAATTGCTATAGAATTTCGTTAGGTCATCCTTGACAGTTTGATGTTGATGCATTACAAAAGGGGAAGGAGAATTCATACATGTTTACATGGAATCGGAAGAAAATTACCATTTTGGCTTCTGGTTTTGCGAAACATTCTAAAGTGGAAGGAAAAACTGTTGTTGTTATTTCTACAAGGTGCAAAGGCTATCAAGCGCAGTTGAGAAATCTGGAGGCACACTGGCTTTATTGGTGAGAGCGAAAGGTGCAGTGGAGGATGCACTACCTTTACCACCACCCGTCAAAGAGCTGTTGAAGGAGTTTCCTAGGGTAGTGGAGGAACCTTCAAAGCTTCCACCTTTGCAGGACATTCAACATCGGATTGGTCCATTCTTGGATCAAAATTGTCGAATCTGCCTCACTACAAGATGAGTCCAAAGGAGAGCGAAATCCTCCAAGAACATGTTGAAGAGTTATTGAAGAAAGGGTACATTCGGGAGAGTATTAGCCCTTGTAGAGTTCTTGCCTTACTAGTTCCAAAGTAAGATGGAATTGGAGAGTTTACGTGGATAGCAGAACCATCAATAAAATTACGGTTCAGTATCAATTTTCTATTCCTCGATTGAATGACATGTTGGATCAGTTATCAGGGTCTAAAGTCTTCTCTAAGATTGACCTTAAAAGTGGCTACCACCAAGTTCAGATTAAGGAGGGAAATGAGTGGAAGATAACCTTTGAAATTAAGGAAGACTGTACGAGTGGCTGGTTATATCGTTTGGTTTGACGAATATACCTACCACATTCATGCGACTTATGAATCAGGTTTTGCGTCCTTTTTTATACAAATTTATGGTTGTTTATTTTGTTGATATCTTGATTTTTAGTCGCAGCAAAGAAGAATATTTACAATACCTCCGTCAAGTCATGACAGTCTTACAAGAAAATGAGCTGATTATTAATTTAAAAAAATGCATCTACATGACGGAGTGCGTTCTGTTTCACGAATTTGTTGTTAGTGCATAAGGGATACTTGTTGATAAGAAGAAGTAGAAAAAATACGAAACTAACCTATTGTCAAAAATATTTCAAAAGTTCGCAGCTTTTATGGACTTGCTACTTTCTATCAGCGGTTTATTAGAAATTTCAGCAGTATCAATGCCCCTATCACAGATTGTTTGAAAAAAGAAAGAGTGCAGAAATTTATTTGGACTGACACTGCCAACAAGAATTTTAAGGAGATTAAAGATAAGCTTACTTCTGCTCATATTCTTGCTCTACCTGATTTTGATAAACTGTTTGAGGTTGAATGTGATGCTTGTAGAGTTGGGATTGGCAGTGTGTTATTGTAGTCTAATAGGCCTATTGCCTTCTTTAGTGAGAAATTAAATGATACTAGGAAGAAGTAGTCTACTTATGAATAGTAATTATATGCACTGTTTCGGACTTTTAAAACTTGAGAACAGTATTTGATGTGGCGGGAATTTATTATTCACATAGATCATCAATCTTTGATTCACTTTAAGACCCAAAAACATGTGAATAAGATGCATGCTCGATGAACAACTTATTTTGGAGCTTTTCATTATGTCAGAAAATATAAAGCTAGCCATAGTAGTAAGGTAGCAGACGCTTTGGTAGGAGGGCTGCTTTGTTAATTACAGTTAGTCAAGAGGTCGTGGGTTTTGAATTTCTGAAGGATTTGTATGCTGTAGATGATGATTTTGCTTATACATGGGCAAAGGTCTAAGCTCTCCAGCCTGCTGATGGATTTTTTGATACATGATGGCTTTCTTTTTAAGGAGAATAGGTTATGCATTCCTCGCTCTTCTTTATGGAAAAATTAATTTGAGAAGTTCATGGAGGAGGTTTAAGTGATCATTTGGAGCGTGATAAGACTATTGATGGTTTAGAGGATCATTTTTTATTGGCCACAATTTAAAAAGAATACAGGTCGGATGGTCTAGAAGTGCCTAGTTTGTCAAACTTAGAAGGGTCATTCGCAGAATACGGGCTTATACACTCCATTGCCTATTCCACAATAGCCTTGGGAGGACTTGTCTATGGATTTTGTTTGTAGTCTTCCACGTACTCAACGTGGATCTAATTCCATTTTTGTTATTATTGACAGATTCTCCAAAATGGTGCATTTCATTCCTTGCAAGAAAACTAATGATACTTCTCATATTGCAAAACTGTTTTTCTAAGATATTGTTCGTTTACATGGTATTCCTAAGACCATTACTTCTGACAGAGATATAAAATTTCTAACTCACTTTTGGGTAACTTTATGGAAGCGTTTTGGGACTGAACTTCGATACAATAATACTATCCATCTCTAAACTGATGGTAAAAATGAAGTGGTGAATCGCATTATTGGCAATCTTTTGCGTTGCATCTGCAATGATAAGATGCTTAGAATCTTACTCTTGCCTAAGCAGAATTTGCTTATAACAGTTTTGTCCACAGCTCTACAAAGATGTCACCCTTTGCAGTTGTGTACAGAAAAATTTATGCGCATACAGTTGATCTCATTGCTCTTTCTACAGGTTTTCATAGCAGTATTGCAGTAAATAACTTGGCAAATCAGCATGTGGACGTTTTCAAACAGGTACTACAATGCCTTATGGAAGCCAACAACAAGTATAAAGCTGCAGCTGATAAACATAGGCGTTTCAAGTCTTTCAATGTTGGTGATCAAGTTATGGTGTCTTTGTACAAGAAACGTGATGGAGGACAGAAAAATCTTGACCCAAAAAAGATTGGTTCATTCTGTAATATTTAGAAGATTAATGATAATGTCTATATTCTTGATCTTCTAGGTTATATAAAAATTTTCAATATGTTTGACGTGGCGAATCTATTTCAATATTACCCTGCTGATGACAACTCGAAGTCGAATTCTTTACAAGTGGAAAAGAATTATACGGAGCAATTAACTTTGGATTTTATGGCAGATTTGGACCAGACTTAATTTCTGCTGTTGACGTTCGTTGGAGACCCACGAAAGTTTTTCAGAAAAAAATTTCAAGACGCACGACTTTTAAAAATATGAGGAGGGCCACATGCCTATTGTAAAGTTTGAGGCGAAAATTGTATCATTAGATGTTCAATTTTACATTTTAATTAATTTTTTAGATTTTTTTCATCATATTCTATATTAGGATTTTTACTATTATAAATAGCTTTTTTCTTAACTGTTTGAGACACTTTTCAATTTTTGAGAATTTAATAAGAAATTTTGAATTTCAATATTTTATTTTCTAAATTTTATTTTAGCCAAACGTTATTGATTAAAACTACTGATGGAGTCTAATCAGTCCTATTTCATTCTGGTTTTGACTTTATCTTCATCTAGCTAATTTAGTCCTTTCATATTGACGAAAATTACTATTTAGTGTTTTATTATAAAAAATTTATGAATTATTTTTTTATTTTAAAAAATATATTAAAATATTTTTAAAATTTTAAAAAATATACTAATTAATTATTTCGATAATTTTAACCATTAATTACTATAGAAAATCTAAAATATCTTAATATAAAAAGAATAATTAGTAGATTTTTTTTAAATTAAAAGACTAATTAATAAGTTTTCATATTAAAAAAATTAAATAGTAAAATAATTTAATGGATAAAATTAATAAAAGGACTAATTAATATATTTATTAAAATTTTATAAATATTTTAATATATTTTTAAAACTATGAGATTATGATTTTTTCCGGGAACTAAATAATAAATTTTTTGAAAAAAATTTCAAATTTACTAAATTTGCTTATTTTAAATCAAACTATATAATATTATATCCTTTGTTGGTTGGAGGCAATAAATAAAATGACAAAAACCATATTGTAATTTTATATTAGAGGTGAGGTCAAAACAATGAACTGAGGCAATTGGGTATGAACAGCAAAATAAGGAAAGGGCTAGAGAAGGGAGATTTTTAAGGTTATTTATAAGAAAGAAACCTAATTAATGCAATGCTTGGATGGAGCGTCCAAGAAACAAAGGTTCTTAATTGTCTTCTGCTGTTATGTTGGGAAATTTGAAAGGACGGTTTCACATGGGAAACACACAGAGAGAGCAACAAGACTCCCTTTCTTCTTCTTTTGTCTCCTTCAATCTTTTTTCATTTTTTTCCTCTTTCTCATGATATAATTTGAAGGAAAGAGAAGTAATCCTTTGTGGGTTTTGTCTGAAAATGAGGAGTTTAGCTTCTTGTTACAGTGAACATGCCATTAAAGTTTCAGATTCTTATTGCTCAGGTCCTTCAGACCAAGCATGTCTTTCTCCTTACCAGACACCTTCGATTCCCAGTGCAGTGTCTTGTATGTATAAAGTCGATGTTTTATCTCAAAGAATTCTCTTCATCATCCTCACATGGTGCAACAAGCTTCTAAGCCATGGTCTCTCTATCAATGTTAGTGATTCCGTTTCATCTCCTTCAAAAATCAATGCTGATTTTCACCACCTGAGAAAAAGAAAAGGATCCAAGACATTCCAATCTTGCAATTCAAAGATTGAAGTTTTTTGGGATCTTTCTTCTGCTTATTACGATCCTGGACCTGAGCCGATCAGTGGGTTTTACGTGGTGGTTTCTGTTGATTCAGAGCTTGCTCTACTCCTCGGAGATATGGATGAAGAAGCGACGAGTCTGCAGGGGCTGAAAACAAACTCACCACAATTGAGATCATCAATGGTGTCTCGAAGTGAGCATTTCTCAGGTAATTCTATATATTCAAGCAAAGCTCAGTTCTGCGATTCTGGAAAAGCTCATGATGTATTAGTCAAGTGCAGTGGAGAAGAAGATGGATTGAAGAATCCTGTATTGACTGTGTGCATTGATAATAAGACGATTTTTCAAGTGAAGAGATTGAAATGGAATTTTAGAGGGAATCAGACAATTTTCTTGGATGGTTTATTGGTGGATATGATGTGGGATTTGCACGATTGGTTGTTTAAAGAAGATTCTGGGTATGCTGTTTTCATGTTTAGGACAAGAAGTGGATTGGACAGCAGGCTGTGGCTGGAGGAGAACTTGGATCAGAAAGGACAAGACAGGGCAGAGTTCTCGTTTTTTATCTGTGCATGTAAGAATCCCGAGTGATGCCTTTTGGTTTTTTCTTTTCCCTTGTTTTTTAATTGCTTTTTTTATTGTTCTGCATAGAGAGAGAGGTTGGTGGATATCGAATTGTACATAAAACAAATTCAATGCATGATCTGGTCTTACTGTATTTGCGTGTCAAAGGAGGAGAGCTTATTTTTTACTGCAAGGCAGACAATCGATCATTATGGATCTTCTCCATTTGTATTGTGCATTTTGACAGTCTTTTGCTATAATAGATAATCATTAAATTCTTAATAAGCAACAGGCAAACAAATGTTCCCCTTTTTGCACCCAGAAAGGGTATGAAGTCTTGTAATAAAATAGCAAATTCATGTCTTAAGGATAGGGGAACACTTTTTCCAAGCTTTGTTAATCTACTGCTTTCTTAGTTTTGCATTTACTGTCTAGGGACTATTATGTCATTGGCTAGTTGCATGAGATGAAATCAGGAATATATTATTGCATAGAAGAAGATAAGGTTTCAGTGATTTCTGTGGATTGTGAGCTCCCAATCTGTTTATATTCTGTTTCTGTAGCATTCCCCAGTTGACACTAACAGAAACAGAGTAGCACATGCAGTATCTAATATGAGTTAGACATGTGCTTAACAATCTAAACAATAAATACTTATGTTGAAATTTATAAAAAATTTAATGGAAAAATACCAAAAAAGAAATACATATAGTTTTATCCGCCTTTCACTTTTATTTCAATGGATATAGTTCATTTTAAATCATCTAATTCAAGTTGTATCAAAGTAGCAACTTATAATTCAAGTTTGTATCAAAAAATCGAATCGAACCGATAATAATATATTATTTTCAATAATATAGAGATTAAATTATATTAAAGTTAAAATATTTTAATTAAATTTTAAAATATTAAAAATAAAGAGTAAAAAATAAAAAATTTATTAAAAATTTAAATTGATCAAATCGAACTGAATTAAATTGGTTCGATTCGATTTAATTTTTAATTAAAATCAATTCGGTTTGATTTTCATAAATATTAAAATTTCAATTTTTAATTTATTTCATTCGGTTCGGTTCAAAATCAAACCGATCGAATATTTAGCCTAATTTTAAGCACTCACTCGATCTAAATTGAAAGAATATTCTCTGTCTAACTAACTTTGTAGAAAGAGAATACTAATAGTCTATTCTTTTCATCTGATTGTTGATATTGCAAAATATGAATTAAGAAGCCACATAATTACACAAATTGGGAGACAAACCCTAACCCAATTAGCCCAATAACTGAAAAACAATAAGCCCACTCTAGCAAACCCACTCCATAAAACAAAGCTCTACCCAAGAAAAACCTAGTGGCAAAGATTTCAAAAGGATGCAACCCGCTGCAAAGCAAATCGATATTGCATTCCAACAGCAACTCCAATACTTTTAGATATTTCTAGTCTATATGAATTTATATCATAAAATTATAATGAACAATAATTGATTCTAAGGGCTTTTTGTAAAATAAAGTGAAAAAAATATATATATTTTTTAAATTTTGATTTGCGAAAAATATTTTTCAGATCAAGGTGAATTAGAGTTCTATCGCACTTTATAAGTGCGGTAAGCTCTTCCGCACTTATAAAATGCGATAAAGAGCCTTTAAATCAAAATTAAAATTTTTTTAAATAAAAAAAAATTTTACCGCATGTGTAAAGTGCGGTAGAATTATATTTAAATTTATTTTAAAAAATTAAAATTCTACCGCAAATTAAAATTGTTGTAGAATGTATCAATTTTTCAATCTACGTATTACTGCACTTTAAAAATGCGGTAATACGTAGGGTTTGTTTAATTTATTTAATATATATTATATTAATTTTATTTATTTATTTATATATAAAATTTATAAATAATTATAAAAATTATATTAATATTAATTATTTAATATAATTAGAATTTAATATAATAATGATTCTATATAAATTTATTTTAATAATTAAAATTATATATAATATTATAATTATATTTATTTAAATAATATCATAATTATATTTATTTTAAAAATAATATTATATATTTTATATTTATTTATAAAATTTATTATTTTTATTAGAATTATATTTTATATTTATTTATTAGAATTATATTTATACAGTACATATGGGGCACCAGTATTCCATTTTTGCATCTGATCTGATTATATCTATTTACTATCACATTATACTAAAACACAATATTTGATTTCGGTAGCTCTGATCTTAATATTAATCATGCGGAGGTGAGGGTACAAGTGATGATCGCCGGTCATATAGAACTCGATATCCAATAAATGAAGGGGACATCCATGTGGTATAGGAGGACATTTGAGATGTCATTAGCGTTATTTTTTTATTTTATCATTTGTAATTATATTATTTTTATTTTTATTACATTCTATAATTTTAATTATTTATATATATTTTTTTAAATTTTTATGATTCTTAAATATTTTATTTATTTATTTATAAATATAAAATATAATTCTAATAAAAATAATAAATTCTATAAATAAATATAAAATATATAATATTATTTTTAAAATAAATATAATTATGATATTATATTTAAATAAATATAATTATAATGTTATATATATATAATTTTAATTATTAAAATAAATTTATATATAATTATTATTATATTAAATTTTAATTATATTAAATAATTAATATTAATATAATTTTTATAATTATCTATAAATTTTATAAATAAATAAATAAAATTAATACAATATATTTTAAATTAAACAAACCCTAATAATACCGCACTTTAAAAGTGCGGTATTAAGTAAATTAAGAAATTGATACATCGCAAGTTGCGGAAGTTGCGGTAGAATTTTAATTTTTTAAAATAAATTTAAATATAATTTTATCGCATTTTATTATTGCGGTAGAATTTTTTTTATTTAAAAAAATTTTAATTTTAATTTAATGGTTCTTTATTGCATTTTATAAGTGCGGAAGAGTCTACCGCACTTATAAAATGCAGTAGAATCCTGATTCACCCTAATCCGAAAAATATTTTTCTACAAATCAGAATTTAAGAAATATATTATTTTTTTCACTTTATTTTGCAAAAAGCCCTTATTCTAAAACATAAGTGACTGTTATAAAATTTTTTAATAAAAAATTAAAAATTTTAATTTAATTTTTAAAAATTTTTAAAATTAGAAAAAAATTAAAATCAAGTTTTATTGTTAAATGTTTACGTTCCCTCCCACTGGATTTTTTTCCTATTTCTAGTAAGTTTTTTTCTAGTAACTTCCATATCAGAATCGATACTCAAGTTTCCAAATATGAACATCTCCTATTTTGTTAGGTAGAATTCTCCATTCCAATTGCTAGCTGTGATTTAAGTTTCTCGTTCCAAAGAAATCGACTCTGCATTTAAGGAGTCTGCCGTTGTTGCTTAGTTGCTATTGCCGGTCGTGTCCTTCCAATTGCTGCCGTGTTTTCCAGTCTGATTGGAAGTCCCCTTCCAGTTGCTGCCGATCGAGTCTGGGTTACGGGAGCAACTCCTCCATTGCTGATTTACCGTATCAAACTCGTTCCAAAGAATCAAGTCTGGCCAATTACGGGAAAACTCGTTCCATCGTTCCATTGCTGATTAGTTTGTTGCCGGCGACTGGATTGTGAAGCCCTTCCAATTGTTGCTGTGAGTTCCAGCCTGGTTTAGAAGCTTTCGTTCCTTTGCTGCTGTCACTTACAGGTTAGTTTTCTTTCTAATCAGATTTCTCATCGAATTTCAGGATTTTGATTTGGATTTTGGTGTTATATTTCTTGCTCTTTTTCTTCTGATTGTGACTTTATTTGTAGAATATGAAGAGTTTGAGAAGATTAGAATAATTTATTGTTTTCTTTCCATCCTGAAATTTTTAGGAGATTCAAAATTATTTACATGCAGATTTAGGAAAATTATGGAACTAGGATGATTGAATTGGATTAATTATACTCATTTTAACAACCACCATATTTAATCATATTTTGTTTCAATATTATAACAAATTAATTTACTTTTAAATTATTTTAATTAAAATAAATGCATAAACTACATATAAAAGTTTCTGCCTGCAGAATGCATTCTGCAGGTCTGCTGCCTTCTGCCTGCAGAATTGCAGGCAGAAGGTTCAAAGCATAACTGATGGATGCGTGTAACATGAAAATTTTGCAATTATTCATGTTCATAAAAGAATATATTCAAAACAATCCCTGCAGAATTATTCATGTTCATGAAAATTTTGCAAGTGGTGGTTCAAATTGGACAGAGGATCGTCTTACTCAAGCCTTCCAATGTGCAATTGGAAGAGCCAAACCATGCAAGTCGTCATGAAGAAAAATAGAAGAGGAAGGCAATATTATGAGCATGAAAAACACTTGCAAGAACTAATAGAGAATGTGCAAGAAGTTTAATCCAATGAAATTTCCCTGTTCATGCTATTAATATCAGTGAGTAGACATATAATGGGACAAAGGCATGATGATGCAATCAACACTGGGCTGCAGATAGTGGCACATCAAACTAATCCCAAAAGGAAACTTGTTAAGGAATTATATTTTATCCTTCACATTCTTAAAATTTTAGTACGACCAAGTTTCTGTTCTCTTTAAGGATTTTCAGACTTTCTTTTCCCTCCAGTGGGAGGTTAATGTCTCCTAATGCTTAGCATGTACTATTGGATATGAAAGGCCTGTTACTTTGGCCCCCAAGTTTGCACCATGTAACCTTTGATTTTTGCCTTCAAATGCTCTCCAGGTGGCACGAGATATTTAATTTATTAATCCTAAGGTCCCTCAATTCATTAAGTTTGGCTTCTATGAGATTCCTTGATTCATATTTTTTTTGAGAAATTCAAGAAAAGACACAAAGTTTTATCTCTTTTATTATTAGAATATTTTATTATTTTCAGTAGGAGGGTTATTATTTTCCCATCAATTCATTTGTGACGGTCACAATAAAGAAATATTTCTAAATTTTATCTTTTTCATATTTATATTATTTAAATATAAAATATTTTAATTATATAGTTAAATTAAAAAACGAATCACAGTATATATTAAATCAGACAAATTTTTTTTTAAGTAGGAATACAACTTAAAATTTTTTTACTATATAATATATCTAAATTAACTATAAATTTAATTGCTAAATCCTAACACCAATTCTTTTCGCAATAAAACTCTTAATCAATAAAATATTTCTATAAATCTCTTAAATGTAATATTGAAATCGTAATTCATAAAAAGTTATGATTATTTTTTATTATTAAATAAATTTTATTATTATTTTATTATTAAATAAATTTTTTTATTAATTTTAATATTTTCTAAAAAATATTGCATTAAATTGACATTTTTAAGTTTAATAATTAAATAATAATTTATTATTATAATTTTGAGCAAGTGATTATGGTTGAAATTGAAATCATTTGGGTTAAAAGACACAGCTAATATCTAAATTAGTAAATTAAATACCTATTATAGGCTAAGTAATTAGAAAGAACAGTAAAAAATGTGAGTTGTTGAAACATATTGAAAGTTCAATAAGCCAAAATAATTATGAGTACCTACGATATTATAAGTTTTTTTCTTCCTTTTGATTGAATTTGTAACTTTCATTAGCAAACTTATTTTATATTTTTTCCTTGATCAAGCTAGAGGTTATTAAAGAACAATGCATAAAACTAAATAAAGAGTTGTCTCATACACCCACTATGCCTAATATGCGAAATAGATGCATAAAGATGTTGCGCTCAGCTTAGAATAAAAGTTAAAAATACCAAAAAATTCTAGAAGCATATTATGAGAAAAGCTTTCCTGATCAATTAGATAGATCAAGAAAACAATAGTAACACAAGCTGAATAAATATTCTTAGGATCAGTGGGTCTAGTGTCAAATTTTCTTATTTTATTACCGTGTTAATATTTAAGCAATTGTTTTGCCCAAAAACGTTAATGGAAAAGAAAACAACTTCAAAAAAATTCACGTTGGTCAGTTATAACTGATGGGACATTGCCGTCGGAAATTTATGTTTGGGTGTTTGCTATTTCGTCAAGGGCAAACTTTTAACTGATAAAATTAGCGATAAAATCATAAGGTGTTATTTGTGAAGTTTTTTCATTGATAAAAATATTGATCTTACATTGTATCGACTAATTTTTTTAGTGATGAGTAAAATAAAGATGCCTACATATTATATTATCATTGAAAGCTCTCCTATATAATTAATTACCGTTGAAACTTTAATTTTTATTAACGGAAGTTTTCGTGAGTTTTTTTTGAATAGTAATAGAAAATTGAAAATAAATTTTCTGAATTCTTGATTTAACTTTCATAAATATAATTGGAAAAATGAAAAGAAAAAAAATAAGCAATTGGATTTGACTTTCCTGTAAAGTAGTTGATAAATTTCATGCCCATCAAAAAAATTAACTTCTCTGAGGTCTCAAAGAGAGATTTTCTCCTAATATCATGTATGTGAAGAAATGCACTACTCATCTACTGACATTCATTCCTATGCTTTCCACAAATGAAAAGAAGAAGAGGAAGAAGATTTAGCCTTGTTTGATCACAACCAGAAGATCCAATGAAGTTTAGCTCACTCATTACATCCCAGCTTTTCATCTTCATCCTTCTGGTGATCTCTACTGCTCTAAACTAATATTCACTCCTGTTTGTGCATATATATATATATATATATATATATACTAATTAAGCTTTTCTGTTCTTCTTCTTTATTTATTTTCAATTTCTTGCATGCAGGTAATTAGAGCGTTGCTTCTTCTATGTATAGTGATCTCAACTTGATATAAGATCGTTCAGCATATGAAAGAAAAAGTTTATTTGAATGCTAACATGTTACGCTCGGAATTGCTATATCAAATAAAAAATACAGCTAAACTATTGCAGCAAAAAAATTCGTCTGCAGTAAATTTAGCAAGAATTTTGAGTTCATTTCTCAATGGAAACTATCTCTCGAAGTTTGACCTCTAAAATAAGGTTTAGTATCTTCTATCTATTTTCTTTTAGTAAGGGTTCATGATCTAATTCTAACAAAGTCTATGATTCAATTTATATCAAATTTGTATGAAATTTGTAATTCAATTTGTATTTAATAAAATTTTTTTATTTTAAAATTTGTGATTCAATTTGTATCAAATTTTAATATCTCGTGATATTATTTTCATATTAATATTTTTAACAGTATCTAAAAAAATTATTATTTGCTAGCCGTAGTATTATTTTAATATAAATTAAATTATATAGTTTAGATGAAAAACAAATAAAAGCGATATTTTTTTTGTATGAACATAAGCGTACTTGCAAATAGGATAATATCCTAAATAAGAAAGGTTGCACTATTTCCCTATATATGCAATTAGATCATGGCAAAGCTTAATTAGGGTACGAAACATGAATTTTTTAACAACAGAAATCTAAAATAGAGAGTGAAGCATTTGGGGTTCTTTAATGGCTCTGCTGAGAAAGATCTATGTATGTACTTACCTAAACTTACACACCCTAGCTCGAAAGAGACATGGGACTATTGTTAGGGTGAACAGTATTCGGTTTGAATCAAAAAAATTGATCGAACTGAATTAATTTGAAAATTTAGTTTGGTTTTTTATTCAATTTGGTTTGATTCAGTTTTTAATTTCAGAAATTTCGATTATTTCAGTTTGGTTCGATTTTGATCAGAAAAAAATCGAAAAAATTAAATCGAACCAATTAGTGATAATAATATATTATTTTCAATAATATTGATAAATTAAATCATATTAAGATTAAAATATTTTAATTAAATTTTAAAATACTAAAAATAAAGTATAAAAAATAAAATAATTATTAAAAATAGAAACCGATCAAATCAAGTCGAATCGAACTAAATCAGACTGGTTCGGTTTGATTTCTGATCAAAATCAGTTTGGTTCGATTTTCATAAATACTAAAATTTTAATTTTCGATTTATTCGATTCGATTCGATTTTAAACCGAAACGACCAAATACTCGCCCCTAACCATTGTTTTGTGCTTAAATTCGAGCTTTTTCGTGCACGACACGATCGAGTCCCTCTCTCTCTCTCTCTCTATAGAAAGCTTTTAACTTTCTTGTTTAGCTTTCTTTCTCTCCTCTCTCTTTCTTTCTTTCTTTCTTTCTTTCTTTCTTTCTTTCTTTCTTTATTTCAAGAATCAAATGGAAATGGAAGATCACAATCACCATAATCAGTATAATATAGATCTCAGGCAGTTCATCAGTGGGAGGCCAATCCATTTCCCTGCAACCCCACAGCCATCACCAACTGAGCTCTTCTCTGCCCACAAGAGTCTACCACCACTATGATATGATATAAAAGATTTATGGTATTGAGAATTCTATGTGTTATTTGTATTTCTGTGTAGAATACATTTATATAGTATATACCAGTGGTTGAGTTGAATACAGATTGTATGAATAACAAATATTATCTCAGCCAACTATAAACCTTATCATAACTCTAAATCTTACCACAACTCTAACCTTATCATGACTCTAAACCTTATCACAACTCTAAGCCTTATCACGCCCCCTCAATTCGTGCGTTGTAGGGACAGGACGAATTGTTAAATGTTGCATTAGAGTTTGATGCCGCATTTTGGATAATGGTTTAGTCAGAATGTCAGCTAATTGATCTTTAGAGCAAATAAATTGTACTTTGACTTCATTCTTTTGCACCTTATCACAAACGAAATGAAAATCGACTTCCAAGTGCTTCGTCCGAGCATGGAAAATAGGATTGATAGAAAGATATGTTGCGCCAATATTATCACATCACAAGTTGGGAGTTTTGGTGGAATGGAAAGTGATGTCATGCAACATTGACTGAATCCAAGTTAATTCAGTGACAGCAAGACCAATTGTAACAGCCCGGAAACCGGTACCTCTCTGTAACGGCTCCCAACTGCTCGACACTAGGATCCAGATCGGCTTAAAGCCGCCGGGACCCGTAGTAAGCCTCTATACATCCTGAACTCTAGGTATAATCCCGTGCATGATCAAACTTTACTTGAAAACTTAAACTTTGGTCTCATAAAAACCTTTAAACTTGTTTTTCCTTACCTCAGCTTGACCTATGCATGAAAACATAGAACCTCATACTAGATGGGTCATCAAGCTTGCTTTAAAACATATCCGCTTTGGGTCAAGGGATTGGAACCCTTTCTTCCCTCACGGGCCATTCAAAACTCATAACATTTAAAACATTTTCTCAAGATCATGCATAACAAAAAGGGATTTACCAACACTCTAGGCAAAGCACAATTCTATACATCTCATGCTACAACACATGGCATATCTATACTTTTCTTAACTTGGCTCTATCTCTTTATAACGTTACTCTTTCTATTCTTTCATATCTCTTATATACATAAGGACCATACATCAAGTCCATCTATCATGTCCATATATCATCATACTCATGTCCACCACTAAACTACGCAAGCAACAAACATACATAGCATTACATAACATATCATCTCTTTAGCAACTTCCTTACATAACGTTCACTATATCCATAAACATATACATACAAGCATCTCTTATACATAAACAAAACATAACTAAACTATTACAACCAAACATGGCAACCCATGTTTGAACATCTTCTCTCCCCATAGCTTACTCTGACTGAACTCTGGCTTACTTACTCTGGCCCTGCAAAACTGGGGTTAAGGGAATGGGGTGAGCTACAAGAGCCCAGTGAGTAGAAACAGAGAAAAACATTTGATTTAGTTCCTCCTTTTTTAGGTATATTATTATCTATTTTATTGTTCCACCCTTTTTATGTATTTTATTATAAAGACATTTTAATCAATTCAAATTTTCTACTTATTCATGCATTCATGAAATGCGTCATATCACAATTATATCACAACAAACATCTCACCCCCGCTTGAGTTCATGCTAGCAAATCTCTTCCTCTTGCGGGTGATTTTAGAGGGTTCACGTAACGTCCTTCCCCTCAGGGTTAGACATGACCCCAACATTCCCTCTGTCAAAACTTGGCCCCGAAGGAGCTCTCATGGGGCTTTCCTACATGTACTCGCCCGATTGACAAAGACTCAATGACAGACTTGCGGGCTATTGAGGTCGTCTTGGTCCACCCATCACATCATATACATAGCACATTATGCAATGCGTCACCTTCGTGAAACTAGTGCAATCATCCTACAACGTATAAACATGGTGCATGGGCATGGTGAACTAGTGCAAACATCCTATTACATAACATGATGTATGAGTATGCTTTAGGCATTTGATTTCTTAAAATAAAAGATTAAGTTTAGTTCTACTCACCTGAAGCCTCTGCTCAACAAACTCAGGGTCAACTAGCACTGAAGCTAGACACCTCTCCTCAGGTCCAATCCTCTTGAAGATCGAGGGTTGTGTGATCTCTAACTCGGAGGTGTGGAGAATCCAAGCTCCAAAAGCTCCAAGCTCCCAAAACTTCTATTTTAGCTTCAAAACTGAGTTCGAGAATGGGGAGAAAACTCGCCCATTTCCGATCTGAGGGCTCTTTATAGGTGGCCTGGTCATCAACCTTCGGCAGCCTAACGTACCCCCTAAACTCATGCATGTTCGGCGGCCGAACCTCACTTTCGGCGGCCGAACCTTGGCTTGCTCCCACAAGACTTTTGGAGGCCAAAGGCGCTCCCGAAGCCTTCACATGTTCGGCGGCCGAACTTCACTTTCGGCGGCCGAACCTGGCAAACGCCTCCTTGGTCTTTCCTCTTCAAAACTAAAAACCTTTCCTTTTCAAAACCATAAAACCCTTAAAAACATTTTAGAAAACCTTTTAGAAAACCCTTGCCATACCCCTCAAAGAGGATCCGACACCCGAGATTCCACCGGACGGTAGGAATTTCGATGTCTGAACGAGCGGGGTCTTACATTCTTCCCCCCTTACAGAACATTCGTCCCCGAATGTTCAAACAAAAACACAAACAAACAATCAAAACCTCAAACTTGCGCTTGAACGCCACAAGCTTCTGCTGCGCTACTCTGATCCTTCTCTTCTTTTTCCTCACTGCTCTTACTCTTTTCTTCTGCCTTCTTTCTTGTCTCTTACCCTCTACTCTTATACTAACTTCTTCTCTAGGCTTCTCAACCTGAACCCGACTTTTAGATCTTGGAAAACAACCGACTCTTGTTAGCTGATCCCGTAGATCATCAATCCAAGGTAGAGGTTACCTACTCCCGGTAGTAACCCTGCACAACTGCTGACAGTCGCTACAAGGGTTCAAGGATCCATCCTTCCTTTCCCTCACAACTCTGGAGCGTTCTAGGGTGAGGTACTGAGTCAGATAAAACCCCTGTCTACCAAGCACTCTACTACTCCTACACTCCTCTTATAACTCTGCAGGTGCCATCCTGTGAGGAAAGAGAGAAACGGTTCTGGTACCAAGTACCACCTCTAAACCAAACTCTACCTCCCTGACCGATGGTAAACCTGATACTAGCCTGGAACCTCTGAACACTCGCTCTATCTATGGCACTAGGGCTGGTTCCTAGACCTGCCTGCTCAGCTCACAAACCCGAGCTAGAACTCTCTACTAACCACTCCTATACACTCTACGAGCCTGACAGCTGACATCAAACTTCTAGGCATCCTACACGGTCCTCTCTGAAGCCTACCTCAGACCCACTCTGCATTTCGATCCCGACCACCTTGCGCTGCAGACGCAAGTATCACCAGCTCCACAAGTAGAAAACCAATCCATCCCCCGGCTGACATCCAGACACTTAAGTCTAGGACCTCATGCTCGGGTGGAAGGCATCTACCCTCATCGGACGCTGGCCTGAATCTCAGCCACAGATGGATCCTACCCGGGTCTACTATCCCAAGAGAACACTTTACACCCAGAAGCTATCAATTCAACCGTCTGAGGGCTCCTAGAGCAACTAACAAGAACACACCAGAGGTACAAAACACACACATCAGAACATGAACAAGTGAGTGTACCTGGCACCGCTGTGTCCGATGTGTCTGCTCCTCTTTCTCGATCACTGGCTTGAGCCACATCACCTGCAGCTCGCTGCTGGGACCACACTCTCCTGGGCGCAGTAGGACAATCACGTGCGAAGTGCCCTTCCTGTCCGCACCTGAAGCATGCCGTTGTCCCAACTCGACAAGGCCCTCTGTGCAACCTTCCGCACCTCAAACATCTTGTAGGACCTCGGCCAGAACTCGAGCCATCTTCATCATCTAGCCTAAACCTCTTCCACAACCTACCCTTCCTAGTCTTGCCCCATTGCTTAGGGGTTCTGGTTCTTCCACACTTTCGACCTCTCTTGGTAGCTGTACTCATCATGGAGGGATCAACTTCTCCTGAACTTGAACTCTTAGAATCCTTAGACTTTTCCATATTTTCCTCATCCATGTTCACTTGCAGACCTACATCCCTCCTCTGCACCATAACTTCTCTGCTGACTTCAATAGACCTTTCAGGGTCTCTTGCTCTGTCATCTCCACCTGACCTTGAAAAGGGAAAAGGCTCACTTTCCCACTCAGATGGATCTGACTCCATAGAGCTCCTAGCACCTTGCATCTCAGCTTGTCTGAAACACAACGGGCACACAAGCACACATAAGCATCACATCATATCATGTGGTCCATGACAAACACATGAACTCACAACACATAGCATAGCATCATATCATAAGGTCCACGTGATGAACACATGACCCCTCATGCAACATATATCATGGATGAACCTGTCACCTACAGCCTACAACATAGCAAAACATGCCATGACCAACTGTGCCAAGGGGCACTCTTGGTCGCTCAGCTCATCTCATATCAGTACATATCATGCCATCTCGTAGCTATGGGACTAGCAACATCCATAATACGACATAAATGCACATGCATCACACATGGCATTACACATCAGCATGCAAAACAGGACTCCTCATCCTATCCTAGTGGACATGATCTTACTCTCAATCTTTCTTAATGTGCTTGCCCTCCTAACATCTATCACAACCTCTTTCCGATGTCTGAGCACCTTCGCATCAAAACACCGTACTCTCGAGGAACCTATGCTCTGATACCAACTGTAACAGCCCGGAAACCGGTACCTCTCTGTAACGGCTCCCAACTGCTCGGCACTAGGATCCAGATCGGCTTAAGGCCGCCGGGACCCGTAGTAAGCCTCTATACATCCTGAACTCTAGGTATAATCCCGTGCATGATCAAACTTTACTTGAAAACTTAAACTTTGGTCTCATAAAAACCTTTAAACTTGTTTTTCCTTACCTCAGCTTGACCTATGCATGAAAACATAGAACCTCATACTAGATGGGTCATCAAGCTTGCTTTAAAACATATCCGCTTTGGGTCAAGGGATTGGAACCCTTTCTTCCCTCACGGGCCATTCAAAACTCATAACATTTAAAACATTTTCTCAAGATCATGCATAACAAAAAGGGATTTACCAACACTCTAGGCAAAGCACAATTCTATACATCTCATGCTACAACACATGGCATATCTATACTTTTCTTAACTTGGCTCTATCTCTTTATAACGTTACTCTTTCTATTCTTTCATATCTCTTATATACATAAGGACCATACATCAAGTCCATCTATCATGTCCATATATCATCATACTCATGTCCACCACTAAACTACGCAAGCAACAAACATACATAGCATTACATAACATATCATCTCTTTAGCAACTTCCTTACATAACGTTCACTATATCCATAAACATATACATACAAGCATCTCTTATACATAAACAAAACATAACTAAACTATTACAACCAAACATGGCAACCCATGTTTGAACATCTTCTCTCCCCATAGCTTACTCTGACTGAACTCTGGCTTACTTACTCTGGCCCTGCAAAACTGGGGTTAAGGGAATGGGGTGAGCTACAAGAGCCCAGTGAGTAGAAACAGAGAAAAACATTTGATTTAGTTCCTCCTTTTTTAGGTATATTATTATCTATTTTATTGTTCCACCCTTTTTATGTATTTTATTATAAAGACATTTTAATCAATTCAATTTTTCTACTTATTCATGCATTCATGAAATGCGTCATATCACAATTATATCACAACAAACATCTCACCCCCGCTTGAGTTCATGCTAGCAAATCTCTTCCTCTTGCGGGTGATTTTAGAGGGTTCACGTAACGTCCTTCCCCTCAGGGTTAGACATGACCCCAACATTCCCTCTGTCAAAACTTGGCCCCGAAGGAGCTCTCATGGGGCTTTCCTACATGTACTCGCCCGATTGACAAAGACTCAATGACAGACTTGCGGGCTATTGAGGTCGTCTTGGTCCACCCATCACATCATATACATAGCACATTATGCAATGCGTCACCTTCGTGAAACTAGTGCAATCATCCTACAACGTATAAACATGGTGCATGGGCATGGTGAACTAGTGCAAACATCCTATTACATAACATGATGTATGAGTATGCTTTAGGCATTTGATTTCTTAAAATAAAAGATTAAGTTTAGTTCTACTCACCTGAAGCCTCTGCTCAACAAACTCAGGGTCAACTAGCACTGAAGCTAGACACCTCTCCTCAGGTCCAATCCTCTTGAAGATCGAGGGTTGTGTGATCTCTAACTCGGAGGTGTGGAGAATCCAAGCTCCAAAAGCTCCAAGCTCCCAAAACTTCTATTTTAGCTTCAAAACTGAGTTCGAGAATGGGGAGAAAACTCGCCCATTTCCGATCTGAGGGCTCTTTATAGGTGGCCTGGTCATCAACCTTCGGCAGCCTAACGTACCCCCTAAACTCATGCATGTTCGGCGGCCGAACCTCACTTTCGGCGGCCGAACCTTGGCTTGCTCCCACAAGACTTTTGGAGGCCAAAGGCGCTCCCGAAGCCTTCACATGTTCGGCGGCCGAACTTCACTTTCGGCGGCCGAACCTGGCAAACGCCTCCTTGGTCTTTCCTCTTCAAAACTAAAAACCTTTCCTTTTCAAAACCATAAAACCCTTAAAAACATTTTAGAAAACCTTTTAGAAAACCCTTGCCATACCCCTCAAAGAGGATCCGACACCCGAGATTCCACCGGACGGTAGGAATTTCGATGTCTGAACGAGCGGGGTCTTACACCAATAGCTCGATATTCAGCCTCTGTTGATGAACAAGCAATTGTTTGTTGTTTCTTGGAATTCCAAGATATGAGATTTGTGCCCATGAAAATAGCATAACCTGTGGTAGACTTGCGATCATCAATGTTACTCGCCCAATTAGCATCAGTATATATATTCAAATCTGTGTTTGCCGATTTGGAGATGTAAAGACCATGACCAACAGTGTGCTTGAGATATCTCAATATACACTTAACCGAACACCAATTATCCTCAGTAGGTGCATGAAGAAACTGAGAAACCTTGTGAACTGAATAACAGACCTCGGGTCGGGTTAAACTCAAGTATTGCAATCCACCTACTATACTCTGATATAACGTGAGATCACTCATTGGGCGGCTTTGTATAGTAGACATCTTATCTTTTGGAGTTACTGGTGTGGAGATTCCCTTGCAGTCTCCCATCTGTGCTTTGTGAAGCAAGTCAAGTATATACTTTTGTTGAGTTAACAAAAGTCCATCAGCGGTCCAAGTTGCCTCCATACCAAGGAAATACTCCAATGTGCCCAAATCTTTCAACATGAACTCAGATTTGAGAGAGAAAATAATATGATTCAAAGTATGACTGCATGTACTGGTCATGATAATATCGTTCACATACACAAGGATAAACAACTTGATATTGTTCTTGACATAGCAAAATAGAGAGAAATCGGCAGGAGAGACTCGAAACCTTTGATTGATTAAGGCTGAGAACAGACGTTTATACCACTAACGTGGAGCTTGATGAAGACCGTATAGTGAACGGCGTAGATGACAAACATGATCTGGTTTAGATGTATCAGTGAAACCTGGAGGCTGCTCCATGTAAACTTCATCATCCAAATCTCCATGCAGAAAAGCATTAGAAACATTTAATTGCTTCACTAACCAACCATTTGAGATGGCTAAGGACAAAATTATTCGAATAGTAGTTGGTTTGATAACCGGTGAAAAGGTTTCAAAGTAATCAATGCCAGGACGTTGATGATATCCTTTAGCAACAAGGCGGGCCTTATATCTATCAATACTGCCATCAGATTTCTGTTTAACTCTGAACACCCATTTACAATCAACTATATTCTGTGCCTTGTCCCGAGGGACGAATTCCCAAGTTCCGGCTTGAATTAAAGCATTAAGCTCTTGAATCATGGCATCACGCCAATTTGGATCTTTGACAGCTTGAGTATAGCAACTAGGTACTGAGAAAGAAGCAATCACATTATTTAACTTTGGAGACCATGGAGTTTGCGGTTTGAGCTTGCCCGTTTGCTGTCTAGTCACCATAGAATGTGTCTTAACTTGCAAAGGAACATGACGAAAATTGTTCAGCTCGATTTGGTTAGTATTTAGTGATACGGTGCGCTCAGGTGATGGGCTTGGTATGTGGGCCTGACTTGTGTCAGTTGTGGTGTCGTTTTGGGTAAGGGCTGGAGTAATGGAAGCAGTGTCATTTTGATGTCTAAGAGAGGTTTGTAAGTTGCGTTTTGGAGCTGCTCCTAGGATACCAGGTTGTGTATTTGACAAAGGTGGAACGGATGGTAATGGAATGGACGTAGGACTCACTTCAGCCACTGAGGTAGTGCCATTATCATCCAACTTCTTAAAAGGAAACTCCTACTCAAAAAACAAGATATGGCGTGAGATAAAAAGACGACTAGAAAAAATTTCAAGATAAGTATACCCTTTATGAAGTTTACTGTAGCTAAGAAAAATACAACGAGAAGACTTAGGAGCAAGTTTGTGAGATGAATAAGGTTTCAACCAAGGATAACACAATGAACCAAACACACGCAATTCATCATAAATAGGTTTCTCATGAAATAAAATTTCATAGGGAGTGCGTTTGTTATTGGATGAAGAGGACAATCTATTTATTGTGTAGGTAGCAGTATTGAAGGCATAGGTCCAGTAATTATAAGGAACTGAAGCATGATGTAATAGAGATCGGTCTAACTCAACAATATGCCTATGCTTTCGTTCTGCACATCCATTTTGTTCAGGAGTGTGAGGACAAGAAACCCTTTGTGAAATCCCATGTTGTTTCAAGTAATTGGACAAAGACCGAAATTCTCCCCCCCCCCCTAATCCAATTGAAAGTTTTTTTATAGGCAGTCCAAAATATTTTTCCACTAAACACCGAAATTGAACAAAGTCAGATAAGACATCAGATTTTTGTTTAAGAAAATATAACCAGTAGTACTTACTAAAATGATCATAGAAAATCACATAATAACGAAAATCATCAACAGAAACAACAGGGGCAGGACTCCAAACGTCAGAACAAATGAGTTCAAGAGGCTGTTTAACACGATAAAGAGAATCAACAAACGGTAATTTATGTGACTTACTCACATTGCAAGCATGACAATGATGAAATTTATTACTAGAAATAAAAGAAAGGGAAAATTACTTTGTAGTCCCTGAGGTTTAACGTAATTAACACTTCTGTCCCTCTATTTTGGCGACCCAACATTTAAGTCCCTCACTTTCTTTTCTGTCCAAATTCGTAGTCCTTCCGTCCAAAATAGCTGTTTGGGACACGTGAATTGACAAAATTAACCCTCTTCTTCTTCTTTCTTCTCTTCCTCTTCCTACCCTTTCTGCAACTTCTTCTTCTTCTTCTTCTTCCTTCTTCTGCAAGTTCTTCTTCTTTTTCTTTCTTCTTCTTTCTTCTTTCTTCTTTCTGCAGCTTCTTCTTCTTCTTTCTTCTTTCTTCTTTTTTCTTTCTTCTTTCTTCTTTCTGCAGCTTCTTCTTCTTCTTTCTTCTTTCTTCTTTCTTCTTTCTTCTTTCTTCTTCTTCTTTCTGCAACTTCTTCTTCTTCCTTCTTCTGCAAGTTCTTCCTCTTCTTCTTCTTCTTATTCTTCTTTCTTCTTTCTTCTTTCTTCTTCTTCTTCTTCTTTCTTCTTCTTTCTTCTTCTTCTTCTTTCTTCTTCTTCTTCTGGGATTTCACATGGAGAGAAGGGCATTTTTAGAAAAAATTATCACATCTCACCTTTGACTCTTTGACCAAACGGTTTAAATGGACGGAAGGACTACGAAGTTGGACGGAAGAGAAAGTGAGGGACTTAAGTGTTGGGTCGCCAAAATAGAGGGACAGAAGTGTTAATTACGTTAAACCTCAGGGACTACAAAGTAATTTTCCCTAAAAGAAATATTATTAGATCTAAGAACATCATGAGCAACTCAAAAATTTACATGTCCTAGCCGCTCATGCCATAATGAAACTGTTGCTGGAAAAGCTTCGGGAGAGAATGACCGAACTTGCTGCAAAGGAAAGAGATAAAGGCCATTGTCACTCGGGCCTTGGTATAATACCTGCTTCGTGGGGATATCCTTCACAAAATATTTGTCAGGAAAAAATTCAATTGAAGTGTTATTTTGTGAGGTAAAAGCAGAAACTGACATTAAATTGTTAGTGATAGCAGGTGAATAAAGAATATTATTCAAACAAAAATTATGACCATTAATAGAAGTAATTGAAGAACCACGAGATAAGACAGGAAGTGTTTTACCATTGGCAATTGTGAGAGCGGTGGCATCATTGACAAGAATAGGATGAGCTATAGTTTCCTGATTAGCTGCTAGATGATAATTTGCACCAGAGTCCACAGTCCAAGGCTGAAGAGGTTCAATTTGAGTTTTGGCTACATTGGCTTGAGGATTGGTGCGAGATGAGGGACATTGTCTTGAAACATGTCCTGTTCCATTGCAATTAAAACATGTTAAAGTAGAAGTGCCACGACCAGAAGCATAACTAGACTGCCCAGAACTGCGTCCTTGGTATGATGACTGTCCACCACGCCCACGGTAACTACGGCCACGCCCTCTACTGCCTCGCCCAGAATTTGCATAGTGAGCAGTAGTAGGAACGACAGAATTAAGAGTGAGAGAATCAAACTTCAATTGGGATTCTTCACTGAGTAGTAATGCACACAACTCATCAAAAGTAATCTGAGTATTTCGTGCTTCTATAGCACGCGTAAAAGGACGATAATCCGAACCCAATCCTTCCAAAACATCGCACACAAGATTTTCCTCGGTAATAGATCCTTCTAATGCACAAAGCTTATCATAATACGATTTCGCTTTGCGCATGTAATTGTCAATCGAATCATTACCTCGCTGCAGATGCTTGAGTTGTTTACGTAGCTGCTAAATCCGCATTTTAGCACCGGCGAAATAGATTACAGTGAGCTTATCCTAGGCATCCTTGGCAGTGGTGCAACGAGTGATCTGATGAAGAATAGATTCAGAAACGGAACAATTAATCCAGCTACGAACGATCTGATCGTGACAGAACCAATCCATAAATGCAAGATTTGGTTCGCCAGTGGATAAAAACCTATCTGGTGCAATAACAGTACCATCGATATGAGAAGCCAATCTGTATCCATGAAGAAGAGGCATGATTTGTGCATGCCATAGCAAATAATTAGCCGAAGTGAGTTTAATGGTGAGAAATTGAGTGACGTTTGGAATCTGAATATTGGGAATAGATGATGTGGAGCTGATAGTGGTTGAAACAAGAGATTGCTCAGTGTTAGCCATTGCTGGTACGAACAGAGGGAAGAACAAGATGAGAAAAACGTAAAAGAAAAGAGAAGAATTTACTGTAAAGCTTTTATGGCTCTGATACCATATAGAAGATTTATGGTATTGAGAATTCTATGTGTTATTTGTATTTCTGTGTAGAATACATTTATATAGTATATACCAGTGGTTGAGTTGGATACAGATTGTATGAATAACAAATATTATCTCAACCAACTATAAACCTTATCATAACTTTAAATCTTATCACAACTCTAACCTTATCATAACTCTAAACCTTATCATAACTCTAAACCTTATCACAACTCTAAGCCTTATCATATGATGATGCTGATGCCTCGGAGTGGTGGTTTACACGACTTCCACTTGGATTCTACTACTGCTTCTTGTGTCCCTCCTCCACCTCCTCCTCCTCCTCCTGCTGTCGCTGCTAATAGTGGCAATACCACTATTGTTGCAACTTCTGCTACACCTACACTAAGTGGCTTAGAAGCTGAGATAGGCTCCTTCGGTGGTGATGGTGGTACTGAAAGATGGCCTCGACAAGAGACTTTAACACTTCTTGATATCAGATCTCGTCTTGATTCCAAGTTTAAGGAGCCTAATCAAAAGGGTCCTTTGTGGGATGAAGTTTCTAGGTATGATATATGTTACCTAACTAAAATTCTTGTTTTCGTTTTTGTTCTTCTTCTCATTCTTCACCCTCCCCTTCTTCTTTTTTATTATATTAATGTGCTGCTTTGGTTGAGATTAACATCTTAATTTCGTTTTATTAATTACTTAGTATTGCTTAACAAGATTTTTGCTTTCTTACTGATGGTAATGATGTGAGGAAGAGTTGTTCGCTTTGATTAATAAGAAGATGCCAACGAAGTCATTGTGGGTTTTTGCTAGAAAAATGACAACTCTTTTACTGCCGACTGATAGCAAATTTCATTTACAGGTTTTTGACTAAGAAAATGACTGCTCATTCACAGACTGAGATGCTATAATTTCTTAGTTTTGTTTATTCACATACTGGGTCCAAGTCGTATCAATACAACTTTGAAATTTCAGTATTTTGTTATTTTTATTAATAATTATTCTAGTTGAACTTGGTTAGTTTTTAATAAATAATCGCTTTGAATTATTCTCCATTTTTCAAAAATTTTATGCTGAAATACATAATCAATTTGTTGATCCCATTAAGATTTTGCGTAGTAATAATGCACAAGAATATCTTTCCTCCTCTTTTTCTCATTTCTTGTCTACTCAGGGTATTACTCATCAGACTTCTTGTGCCCATACTCCTCAACAAAATGGTGTTGCCGAGCACAAAAATCAGCATTTGATTGAAACTGTCCGCACCTTACTCATACATCATAATGTTTCGTTACGTTTTTGGGGCGAGGCGGTCCTTACTGCCTGCTACTTAATCAACCGTATGTCTTCCTCTGTTTTGCAGCATTAGAGTCCTTATTTAGTTCTATTTCCTAACCAGACCTCCAACCAGTTGTCACTGCTAGTTTTTGGATGTATATATTTTATTCATGATCATACCCCTGGTAAAAATAAATTCCAGCCCAAATCAATTAAATGTGTCTTTCTTGGCTATTCTCGGCTTCAAAAAGGTTACAAATGCTATGATCTCATTACTAACAGATATTTTGTCTCTGCAGATGTCACCTTTTTTGAAACTTCCCCTTATTTTTCTTCTAGTCCGACGCACAAAACCTTTGTTCCAAGAGCTTTGCCTGTACTTGTACCTCTTATCTCTCCTTGGCCTCATGTCAGTCCACCCCTTTAGGTCTACACCCGTCGGCCCCATCTATCTGCTACTAACAATGATACTTCTCTCCCTGATGTAGATACTTTTAGTGACTCACCTCCAGTTCCATCATCACCTATTTCAGTCATGCCTTCAGTAGCAACAGCTACTCCTCCTCTTGCTCTCCGAAAAGGTATTCGCTCTTCTTGCAATCCTCATCCCATTTATAATTTTGCGAGTTACTATCATTTGTCTCCTTCCTATTATACATTTGTTTCTACCATGTCTACTTCTATACCCAAGACAGTTAGAGAAGCATTGGATCATCCTGGTTGGTGTAATGCAATGGTTGAGGAGATGATTGCTCTTTATAATATTGAAACTTGGGAACTGGTCTATTTACCACCTGGCAAGTCTATTGTTGGTTGTCAATGGGTTTACACAGTTAAGATGGGACCCGACGGCAAAATTGATCGCCTTATAGCTAAAGGTTACACACAGATTTATGGGCTTGATTACAGTGATACTTTCTCTCCTGTAGGCAAAATAGCTTTTGTTCGCCTCCTTATCTCATTGGCTGCAATTAATCACTGGGCCCTTCATCAACTGGATATTAAAAATGTCTTTCTTCATGGAGAACTCGTCGAAGAAGTCTATATGGAGCAACCTCCGGGGTTTGTTGCTCAGGGGGATCAGGCTTAGTATGTCGTTTTCAACGCTCATTGTATGGTCTAAAACAGTCTCCAAGAGCATGGTTCGGACGATTCAGCACTATAGTTCAACAATTTAGAATGTCTCAAAGTGATTCTGATCATTCTGTATTTTTTCGATATAATAGCAATAGATGCATCTACTTGGTGGTCTATGTTGATAATATTGTCATTACAGGAAATGATCACGATGGAATCTCTCAGCTTAAGCAACATTTGTTCAATCATTTCCAAACTAAAGACCTTGGAAAATTGAAGTATTTCTTAGGGATTGAAGTGGCACAGTCTAAAACAGGTATTACAATTTCTCAACGAAAATATGTTTTGGACTTATTGGAAGAAACATGCATGTTAGACTGTAGACATGTGGATACTCCATGGATCCAAATGTCAAACTGGTTCCTGAACAGAGGGAACCACTTAAAAACCTGCTAGATACAGAAGATTGGTCGGCAAGCTCAATTATCTCACTATCACTCGACCAGATATTTCCTTTGCTGTAAGTGTGGTTAGTCAATTTCTTCAAAATCCATACAGTAATCACTGGGATGCAGTCATTCGCATTCTTAGATATGTCAAAAGAGCTCCAGGACAAGGACTACTCTATAAGGATAATGGTCACTCACAAATTGTTGGCTATTCTGATGCAGACTGAGCAGGTTCTCCTTCAGATAGACGATCTGCTTCAGGATATTGTATTATGATTGGAAGAAATCTTATATCCTGGAAAAGTAAAAAAACAGAGTGTGGTTGCAAGATCAAGTGTAGAAGCAGAATATCAAGCTATGGCTTTAGTAACATGCGAACTCATTTGGTTGAACCAACTCCTTTAGGAATTGAAATATAGCAATACTGGTCAAATGAAATTGATATGTGATAATCAAGTTACCCTCCATATTGCATCAAATCCAGTTTTTAATGAGAGGACGAAGTATATAGAGGTGGATTGTCATTTTATTAGGCAAAAGATTGAGTCCGGATGCATTTCTATTAGTTTTGTCAACTCAAATTATCAACTAGCTGATGTGTTCACAAAATCACTTCGAAGATCACGAATAGAGTATATTTGTAACAAGTTTGGAGCATATGATATGTACGCTCTAACTTGAGGGGGAGTGTTGAGATTATTTCTATATGTTGAGATTATTTCTATAAATAGTCTAGATTTATAGTGATAATTAGGGATATAATTATGTGATATAATTGAGATATGATTAGGCTATAATTAGAGAATTAATTTATTTTCTTACCTAATATGTACTCTTGTAGATAATATATATATCCCAATTGACTTGATAGGAATAATCAAATATTTTCTCTCTATTTCAGAAAATGTGACATATACAGAGATAAAATATCTATCAGTGGATCATAGCATTTGTAATTTTTTTGAAGTCGAGAATAATCAAGAAATACACATGTAACTGATTTGGATTGGAATTTGTATTTATCAGAGGTATGATCATGAATAAAATATATACATTCAAAAATTCACAGTGACGACTGGTTGGAGGTCTAATTAGAAAAGAAAACCGAACGAGAACTCTGATACTACAAAACAAAGGAAGGCATACGGTTGATCAAGTGGCTAATAAAAATTTTAATACAAAGTTGGACTCCTTTTTAATCTCCGTCCATTAAATGCTATTTACACGGATCTCAACCCTATGATGGTCATGTATCCGTACACCACATTACTACTTTCTTTTTTTCCCCTTCATGCATTAAAGTACTCCAAACAAGTCAAGAGAAACTTATGTTTACATCTTGTTGTACGTAAAAATTAATATATTTATCTTTTTATTTTGAAAATTTAATACTTAAGTGTTGTATTTTAATTTTATTAAATTGAAGTTTTTTTTACTAAAATATTTTTTTTAATTTGATAAAATTAAAATATAAAAATTAAACTGTTTATTTTTAAAAAAATTACGGGATAAATTTTAATTTTGACATACTATAAAAATTAAAAACTATGTATTTTAGACATTTTAAAATAAATATAATTTATATTATAATCCTTAAAATTTAGTAAAACTCATAATTTAATTTTTAATTGTTTAATACTAAATAATTTAATATTTAAATTTTATTTTATTAATAAAATAGCCTTTCTATTAATTTTATTGCTACTCAACCGATAATTAAAAAAAGTTAACTCAAATTAAAAGGTTTAAATTGTTATAAATATTAAAATTATAAAAATTAAGTTGTTATAAATATATTAAAATTAAAAGAATTAAATTGTTATAAAAAATGAATTTAAATTATTAAATTATTATATTTTAAGAGTATATTTTAATAGAATGATTATTTTATTAATAAAAAAATTAAAAATTATATTATTTATTATTAAAATATAAAAATTATATATTATTTATATTATAAATTAAAAATAAATAAATAAATAACACTACTACAGTATCACGATAAATATAACATGATACTATAATACAATATTAAAATTTGGCTAAATTTTAGTATTGCATTAAAATTCATTCTAACATTAAAATAAAATTTTCGCTAAATTTTAATATCGCATTAAAATTTATTCAAAGTTAAAATAAAATTTAATGTGACGTGTAGTCTAACCTATTCAATACAGGGTAATCACTAAAAGAAGAAACAAGCAATACTGTCATTTTACGAAGTCAACTGTCCTAAAATGAGAGTATTCTTGAATTTATGCTAGCTGCTTATTAAGGAAATATTTACTTCTTCGGAACTTGCTTTATCTGTGTAAGATTAAAGGAGAATCGATCCGGTGAAGTCTGCTCCAAAGACATGATGGTAGTGGTCGTCACCATCTGATGACTGATGATATGAAATTCGATCAATCAAGATCCATTGTGGGGGCCACCATGTATCAAGTAAGGCCTTTGGACCCCACTTTTATATGTTAATGAAAAGCGAGAATTACTGCGAGGTACTTTTTATAAAGTTTATTAATCCGTTCCTACTTTAAAATTATATAAAATGTCTAATCAAATAAACGATTTATTAATTTACTTTAGTTTTAATCAAAATAAGTACTAAATTATATATAATTAAAATTACAGATGCTAAAAAATATAAATATTACTTTTACTTTTTAAAATTAAAAAAATTAATGAATAAAAATATTTTCATAATAAAAGTAAAATTAGCTCAACTCTAAATTTTTTTTCAAAAGAGAAAATTATTTAAAATTTAAATAAATACTATTATTAATAATTTTTTGTTTTTTAATTATAATTAAATAATGAAGATACGTATAAAAATATTTTTTAAAAATAAATCAATTTTGGAAAATTAAATGAAGTGAAATTTAGTGGAAAGTCGTAGTGGTCAGAGAAGGAGTTGATGGCCAGCCGGAAAATAAAGAGAGGTGGAGGACGAAGGGTTGCCCGTGAATTCTGTTGAAATCCATTAAATTAAATTAATTTAAAATTTTAATAAAAAATTTTATTTATTTTGATTTAGTTTGATTTTTAATTTTAAAAATTTTAATTATTTTAATTTAATTCAGTTTTAATTAAAAAATTAAAAAAATTGAACTGAATCGATAAAATTAAAATATTTTAATTAAATTTTAAAATATTAAAAATAAAATATAAAAATAAAAAATTTATTAAAAATTTAAATCGATTAAATCGAATCAGACTGATTGAATTTAATTTAATTTAATTTTTATAAATATTAAAATTTTAATTTTTAATTTATCAGTAATTCCCAAATTGCTAATGGCAAACAGGGTAAGGTTTTATTGATTGTTTGTAGTTAAAAATTGTCTCATCGACAGATTAAGAGTGAGTTGTCAACCTTTTAAAGAAAATAATAATAATAATAATAATAAAAAGCTTAATCATGAAAGCTAAGAAAGTTGACAGGATTTGATTTATTTAGTAATTAAACAAAGCATCTTTTTTTTTTCGTGGCAAAAGTATCTTTGTCTTTAATCAACAAATCTCCATCCACAGGTGTTTTCCATTTAATTTCTCTTATTTTTCAATTTTCCATTTATTTTGTCTATACATATTTACAATTTTATTATTATAATTAATGCTTTAATCTCATATTAATAAATTTTAACATTTTTACTATAGTTAAATTAAATCTTTTATCTATTTTTTTAAAAAGTATTAATTGAGTTATGCAGTAGAAGAGCTGAGGCAGGTCCATGGGCCTGGAGGAGAACATCTCAATGCTCATTCTACAAGTCCACATTTATTTGGGCTCCATAAACTCTAGTATTACTATTGCACCAAAGCCTCCTTGCTTTGTTTGGAAAACTTTTGGGGAGGAAAATAACTGTTTGGATAAAAAAGAAGGGTAGAAAGGAAATTAGATTTTATTTTATTTTTATAGAAAATAATTCACACTTTTCAAATGCAAAATTTCTAACTCTTTTATTATTTTCCTTCCGATTTGAAGAGGAAATAAGTAAGGAAAATAACCTCTCCCTCTCTATTTTCCTCTCCCTTTCAAATAAAGTAAAATAAAATCTTTTTTTATTTTCCTTTCCTTCCATTTTATCCTATCCAAACAAGAGATTAATTTATGAGCACAATTCAATTTTTTTTAAGAAAGAAAAGTAGGTTTTTTTTTTAAAGATCAATGATCAAATATATTTTCTTATTAACTTTCATATAAAAATGAGAAATTATACGGTACCAGTAATAACATGTCTACATATGACATGGTATAATAATCTAATATAAAATGTTGGTTGACTTGAGTGGATGAGACGACTCTCTCTTTTGTTTGAGGGGAGAGTTTTTTTTTTTTTTTTTTTGTGAGATTTCAACCTCTTTTTTTTCGATCTAGTTGGTATTTGTGCCTCAGTTGGAGGTTTTTTTTTGCCCCTTAGGGCGAAGGAAACCTCCTCTCCACCCAGTTGTGGGTTTGCCTCTCCCAATTGGGTGATGATGTAGATATTTTTTTTTTATTGACAATTGTTCGTTTATGGATGCTTTCTTAGACTGCCTTTATTTTTTCTTATTCTTAGTCGTTGTTATTTGCGTTGTATGCTTTGGCTTTTTAAATTTGGAGTATTTTTTCGTTGGCTTTTGAGTTGCTTTTATTGCAGGCGAGTAAGTGGTTGCTCATCAACATCACAAATGAGTACACCTCTAACTTTTCATCTATTTATTTTCTTCAAGGCGTTATTCTCATGTGACCCAAATGGAGAGGAGGTTGTGTGACTAAGAATGAGATCCTCTCTTTTAGGACCGACCTCTCTTTGTGTTCGCAATCTGACTGCAAGCATGTTTTTGGATTTATACCTCCTCCCTCTGCTTCATCTGGAAGTTAGAGCTGGTACGTTGAATTCTTTCCTCCTCTGTGCCTCAGTGGTTGAGTTGTTTCTGCGCTTGTATGTTTATTTTAATATTGTTTTTTATTATAAGTTCAAAGTTTTGATATGTTTTTTTTATAGATTAAAGAAAAATATGATTATTTTTTTATAATAAAAGAACATGCTTATTGATTTAAAACTTACTATATACATATGTAAATTCATTGATTGGTTTCATATATAGCCAATATATTATATAATTTTTCGGACTTCATGCACATACAATGAAGTATTGTCTAGGATTAACCCTTCGCTGTATAGCCGCTGTTGTTTATTCTACATGGAATTTGGTTTTACTACTTGAATAGTTTTTGCTGATAGAGAAATCAAATAATGCACATTCAAATGCTAATCTAAGATATGGAATTTGGTTTTACTACTTGAATAGTTTTTGTTGATAGAGAAACCAAATAATGCACATTCAAATGCTAATCTAAGATATAGGGGTGGAAACGAACCGAGCCGAACCGAGTTTTGAAGAGTTCAAGCTTAGTTCATTAAATTTTTTTCGAGTTCGAGCTGAATTCAGAGTTTTACTATTTTGAACTCGAGCCGAGTATTAAAAAGTTCAAATTTGGATCATTTAGCAAACGAGTTTAGACGAGTCGAGTTTTTATTGAGCTGAGTCGAGTTTTTATCGAGTTTAGTCTCGAATAGTTTACGAGTAGTTCAATTCATTTACATGTATAATGAGTTTTAGTTTAAAATTAATAAGTTTTAAATTAAAATAATTTTAGTTAAATAAGTATATCTACAAATTAACTCATAAACTTATAAAGATAAATTTTTAAATCTTAATGATCTAAATATAAGTAAGTTTAAGAGTATAGCTAAACTATATAGAACTGAATTTTAGAAAATTTAGATTTGACTTATAAAAATATATACAATGTTTGAGTTTATTTCTCTTATGATAATAATTTCAGTTTAGCCTGCTCATGAATTCAGAAACGAGCCGAACTCACGAGTCTTAACAAGACGATTAGACGAGACTAAAAATTAAGTTCGAACTTGATTTGTTTAAAAATCGAGTCGAATTTGATCGAGTTTTTATCGAACCGAACCTCGAGTAGCTCATAAACGGTTTGATTCATTTATACCCCTACTAAAACAAATCAAATCAACGAAGAGAAAATTGTAAAAGGTTTTCATATTAATACGTATTCTATACAAACAATTAAAATCACAAAGGATTTAACTTGTAGAATAAGTGCAAAAAACAAGCCCACTAGCAAATTTTGCAACTTAAAAATTCAAATTCATAATAATGGAGAAACAAAAATCCATTAAACAAGGGAAAGCGGAAACCTAATTATCCTTCTAAAATCTATTAGAGAAACCATTTCCATAGAACGCCACAAAGAAGAATACTAATTTGTGGCTAGGTATATAGGCATAGACGGGCTCCTGTGCACGTGCTTAATTTCTAGGAAAAATCTCGATCCACTAATAGGTTTAATTACACTTGCATCTGACGAAAATACCCTAAGACCCCACATGATTTAGGCTTACAAATTATCTCACGGAAAACGATTGAAGGTTTCAACCTTTAAATCTCTGAATTTAGAATCGATAAGAGTTTCTACTGAGATGCTCTATTCGTTGACAACTTTAATTACTCAATTATTTTAAAATGTAAATCTAACCAAATTCTCCTTAAGCAGCATTGGCTGATTTTCCTCTAGAGTTAGGGAATATCGATTAAGAAGTGAATATTCGATCGATTCGGTTACTAAATAAATTGAAAATTAAAATTTTAGTATTTATAAAAATCAAATCGAATCGATTTTAGTTAAAAATCGAATTGAATCAATTTAATTTGATTCAATTCGATTTGATTGGATCGATTTGAATTTTTAATAAATTTTTTATTTTTACATTTTATTTTTAATATTTTAAAATTTAATTAAAATATTTTAATATTAATATGATCTAACGTCTTTTTATTATTAAAAATAATATATTATTATCATTAATCAATTCGATTTGATTTTTTTAATTTTTTTTTATCAAAATTGAACTGTACCAAAATAACTGAAAATTTTGAAATTAAAAAACAAACTGAATTGAACTAAAATGAATAAAAAAATTAAATTAAAATTTTAAATTAATTTAATTCAATCGATTTTTTCAATTTAAATCAAATACTGTCTACTTTTGAATGCGGTTGTTCCATTTAATTTGATTGATTTTAGATTATGAGAATCTAAAATGTTAGTATTTTGTTTTTTGGACTTTTGTCATGGGTCTTGGTATCCCTTGCAAAAATAAAAGGTTCTCTAAATGCAATAATCATTATTATTTTGTAAATTCAAGGATTATGGTCGATGATTAATATTCTGATTTAACTCAACATCTAGCTAGCCCTAATCCCAGAATGGATTAAAAAATACTAAGATATATCAGCCCATATTAATCAATATCCCACATGTCAAGCAGGTTTTCTTTTGAAAAAAAAAAAAAAAGAAAAATTCAATACCATTATGCAATATCGAATCTGAGATGGATCTACCTAACATTTCAGATTTTAGCACCAGACCTGGACGCTCGGTGGTAAACTATTAGTAGGTAGAGAGATAGGCACTTAGTTCTTAAAATGAGAATAAAAATCAAAGTAGTGATGAATGGGATATAAACCCTAGGAGGAAAAGCATGCAGCACTACTCGGTACAAACTTCAACTTTTAGAAATTTATCAAGTCATTAATTGTGATATTATTTTGCTAAACGCGGCGCGGCAGCCTACTACTTCAATAGTAACACGCCTTGCTTCTGTTACTTACTAGCTTAGCTACTGGAATTTCTTTATTTATAATATGTTATAATTAATATTTTCATGTTCAATTTATTTTTAAGATTTTTATTTAAAGTTAATCATATTATAAAATAAATGAACAACAAAGTAAATGGTTTGAAAATAAAATAAATTTAAATTTAATTTAGAATAATTTATTTTTTAAATTAAAAAATTACGATTTTTCGTATTTTATTATTTTTTTAAAAAACTACTAGATTGAAAAATATCACTTCAGACACAGATTTTATGTTCGCCGTTTTATCACTGTACCCATTGTCTCCACTCACTCTACCCACTGAAACAAAAACTTCGTTGTCATTTATATTTCACTTAATTAGCATTAATTAATGGGCTTAATCGGAAAGTTGAGAAAGGGTGACAATCTTAAGGGTGACAATATTTTCGTCATCTGAATAATTGCAATACGATACCACCTCTATTTCCTTCTTTATTTAATTTTTTTACATTTTTTATAAATAAAATTTTACTTTAAAATTTTAAATTTGACTAAAAAGTCGGAGAGTTTCTACCAGAACTGATAAAAGATCAATTAGATTTCTTCAATAATTTTAATTAATATCGTTTAGTTAAAATGATATAAAAGAAAAGATTGACAAAAAAATGAACAGTTTTATTAAAATTTTTTAAAAATTAAAAAATAAATTTTTAATAGTTAAAGAAAAATTATTTATAATAAAAATAAAATTTTAATATATAAAATTATGAAAATATTTAAACTATCAAAAAATAATTAAAATGTAAAATTAATTCTTTAAACGATAAAATATTTATATCGAACTTTCTGATAGATATGGGATATTCGTCACACTTTTAAAAATCGTGCGTTTTAAAATTTTTTTTTCGAAAAGTTATCGTGAGTCTCCATCGGATATCGGTAAAAAAAATTACACTCGGTCCAAATCTATCATAAAATTTAAGATTAGTTGTTTCATATTAAGAGTATTTTTATTTTTTAGGTTTTCATTTCTAAATCGTGTATTATGGAATTTTTATGATAAAAAAAAAATTATGAATGATGATTAAAATATCTAGTTTTTTCATAGCTGTGAGAAGATTAATTTAAATTAAATTAATGTTGATGGTATGCAATTGGATCGAGGTTGGATTGCTCGCAAGTTGGAGAAGGATTAGATTTGGTCATGGCTGCAATCATAGAGAATTCTCAAGAGCCCCCAGATAGGGTTAATTTTTGGAGGCCTGATTAGATAGCTATAGATGGAGACTTCTTAATTAATTAATTAAGAATATCCATATTAATTATAATTAATTATTCTTGTCTGCTTAATACTCTAAACTTTTGATTTTATTACAAGCAATATATTAATTAATTAATTAATTATATATTTTAATCATAAGACAGGAAATGAGGAGAGAATGTTTTATATATATTTCTTGCTAGTATTGATGTGTCTGAAATAATTATCCTTGATTTGAATTTTTTAAGTCATTGGTTGTAAGATGATCTAGTACTTAAACGGATGAATATGGTTCAACTTAAGAAAAAATAAAGTTAATAACTCGGCCGCAAAAACGCAGGCCAACCCAGAAGTCCAACACAAAGCTGGCTTACACCCCGACCCTTCACAGACAGCAATTCATCAACAACTGGTTTGCACTTTCTTCTTCCTCCTCTTCTCTCTGCGCTGCACATTTCATCCCTTCTCAATCCATCCCCATAAATGGCTTCTCTCACTTCTCATCACTTCAAGCCCCTCATCTTCCGGCCATTACTTGGAATTATTTGCCTCACAATCATTCTGATAACATGCATTATTCGCAGCCAAGCAGCAGCAGCAGCAATGCCTCTGCTGCAGCCACTCAGTTGCAGTCTAGTTCATCAACCTCTGCTGTTTCTGGCCGCCACCCGGTGTATCGTGGAGTTAGGCGTAGGAGTAGTGGGAAATGGGTGTCTGAGATAAGAGAGCCTAGAAGGCCTAATAGAATTTGGTTAGGCACATTTCCTACCCCAGAAATGGCTGCTGTTGCTTATGATGTTGCAGCCTTGGCTCTAAAAGGCAAAGATGCCGAGCTTAACTTCCCAAACTCGGCTTCTTCTCTTCCTGTTCCTGCATCCGCATCTTCACGTGATATTCAGGCTGCTGCGGCCTCTGCAGCTGCTGCTGCAGGAGCTGCGGGAGATGCTTTAGGAATCGGGAGTCATCATCATCATCAGGAGGGTAGTAATATTAATCAAACAGTAGCGCAGGAGAGGCCAATGTCCAATGAATTCATGGATGAAGATTTGATTTTTGATATGCCTAATGTTCTAATGAATATGGCTGAAGGGATGCTTCTTAGCCCTCCTCGCCTGAATATTACCGGAGATGAATCTGCTGCTGCTGCTGATGAAAACCCTGACAATCTCTGGAAGTTCCCTTAATCCCTAGACTTATTTAATAATTATTGTATAATAAATAAACTATATATTAAAATTCTAAAAATAAACCCACTAAGAAAAAAAAACGAACGACTAAAATAATATAAATATGTGTGTGGAAACCCTATCAGCTCACAGATTGAGATGTTGGACAATGGTTTCAGTAGTTGCACTATTTTCATGATATTTCTGTACAGGGTTTCTTTATCCTTGTTGGGATTTGCTGTAGTTGCACTTAGCTGATGCTTCTGGAGTGAGTGAAGGGAACCTTTTGATTGTAATAAAATTTTCTTAGCAGCTTCAATGGTCATGATTTATCTTATCAAACTTTCATTCATAATCTACTCCTGATAAGACATCAAAAAGTTCACTTTTCTTTCATATGGCTTTTGCTTGTTTTCCCGGAAACTATGGCAGACAGATTACTCTTGGCATCCATATAAGTAGTGGTGGATCAAGGCAATTAACTGCCACCAACAGAAACTAATACAACTACCAACTTCGTAGTTTAACAATTGACAGCGAATAGCCGCAAAATCTTTAGGCTTCTTACATCTGTGAGTCACAGACAGTTGCCGATTAGTTTACATCATCATGTATTTTGAAAAAAAAAAAAAAAAAAAAGCATAGCCCAAGTTGCTAGATTTAGTCAATTTGAATCATTATACGTTGAATGTTTCTTGTCTACAACATAATTAACTTGCTTTTTAATAAAAATATTATTAATTTATTCTATAAATAACTAGATTTAAAAATCTTTATTTTTTATATTAGAAAAAAATCAGAATTTATATGGATATAGTCCGAGTGGAATATCACTGTACCACTAATTTTTATCTAATTAATTAATGGTGGGGGAAGCTTTGTTGATAGCTTAAAATATTGCTTCAGCCTAAAAGCTTAAGATGGGACCTCACCTTACCCTTGTGTTGACAAGTCACTCTCAACAAGTTGCTTGTCTGACACGTGGCAATCTAACAGTGGAAACGTGAATCACAGGATGCTGATGCTTCACCTTCTTGTGTGTTTTGTCTCCTACTAAGTACTAATGCATGGTGTATATGTTTGTGTACGTGCAGATCCTCTATACCTGTGTACGTGCGCAGTCCGCTTCCGTTTGATGGGTGACCTAACACCTAAGGGCCTAACCGCTATTCAATATGTTTATGGGAATTTCTCAGTAACTTTATAGAGATAAATTTCTCTTAAGAAGCTCTTTGGCTGCAATATTTATGAGATTTTCTAAATAACTACTATTCAATATTTATGAGAAGAGGCTCTTATATATATATATATTATCCACAAGCAATACATGGAAATAATCGATCACGAAAACTCATGCAACTTCAGGTCATACTACAATGATAGAAAACCAGACAGTTAATAAAAAAAAAGGAAACTTTCACGATTGCTCACTTGTTTTCACCGTTAAGCCAATGAGAGCCATCTTCAAAAAAGGGCGACGTTAGAAAGAATGAAAATATACGCTCTTTGATGATAGCACCCCATCTCCGTCCTCCTAATACTGACAAGCAATACATGGGAAGCACAACATGCAAGAGTCTCAACTTAAAAAATCAACAAGAAACCATCTTGCTGCAATTAATAAAGCATAGGTTGAAATGTGACAACACCTATATAGGCTTTGCTAAAGAAACAATGAATTCAACATCCAGGCTAAGCGGTGTGCGTTCTGTATAATTTTCAGCAAACCAATTCAATTGAATATTTTCAGTTTTAGTAAAAATTAATTTATTCATTGAATTTTCAAATTTAATTGGAGGATCGATCAATTTTTTCTTTTTCTGAAAAAAAAAAGCTTCAACAAGGGCCATAACTAATTTCTCCATCAACACTGTTATGGCTTTGACATTAGTTTCAACTTTCAATAGGCTTCTTCTAAGGCTTTTCTTCTGGACCTAGCTCCATGAAGATCAAGGCTCTTGACCCAACGGCCTCGATCCAAGAGACACATTCTAATGCTTCTGAGCTATAAAACTAATAAAAAACAAATAAATTAAATTAAAGGCATTTTCCCTTGGCAAAAGGTTCTCAGTGAAGAACCACAAGAAAGTTTCATTCGTGGCGGTTCACATAGGGAAGTAAATGCTCCGATTTGAATTCGATTTGTATTAATAATATTTAAATTTATTTTAAATTAATTAAAAATTAATTTAAATTTTTATCAAACCTAATTATTATTATCTAATAAATTTAAATTTATTTAGTTTTATATATTTTAATTAATAATTTATATAAAAATATTTTTTATTAATAATTTTCATTTAAAAAATTTAATATTTTTAAAAAATATTTAAATTTTAATTTTTAAATGAAAATATATAAAAAATTATAAATATTATTATAAAATATATTTTTATATTAAATTAATAATTTGTATAAATAAATTGGGACAGTGGATATTTTATATATAGAATTTGAATCTGATTCAAAAACACTCTATCCATGGCCATCCCTACGTCCGTATATCAAGCTATCATTTGTTCTGAAACTCTTGGATATACGGCAGCCTTTTTTCTTATTCCTTTACTTTTTCCTCCCTCTTAGAAATACAAGGTCTTTTTGTTTTCTTCAGAAAGTTAAATTTTCATTAAACATAGAAAGAGGCTTTAGCCTGATAGAAAAAGGCTACTAGAGGCCCCAAAAACAAGCTCAATAGAAAGACTAATGGCCCAAAAGAAAAAACCCTAGCTTAGTGCGAGAAGTAGGTTGGATGACCATCGCTGCTGGTGATTGCCAAGGCTGTGGCTACTGACCAGAGAACAAAGATCAAGGACAAAGTGAGGCTCACGAATGTTGATAACCTAACCAAGACATCCAGTAGCCCTCCACGAAGTGAAAAAACATGGGGAAAATGCACAAAACAACGCTAACAAAACAGCAACAAGGTTGCAGCGAAGCCGACGCCAAAGCCAAAAAGGCCAAAGATGCAAAATAGAAAACCAAAATTAAGATGCAGCAAAGGTACCAAGCAATAGAACTAATGCAACTTCAAATCCCACCTACGCAGCAAATTCTGCAGTAGCTTCGGCAGAAGAGTAATGCTTTTGTTTGCAGGCAATTCTGAGTTAGATTGATTCTACATGGACCGTAATGTAATTTTATCGAACTTTATATATATCCCACTATAATTTTACAATGAACCTGGTTTACATAAGTATTTTCTTTGTTTTGCAAATTACATAAGTTAAATTGTAAACTTCTCTTTCATTTTTGTTACTTTTTTTTTTACAGGACAATATTAATATATTTCTCATAAAAAAGAAGAAAATGATAAATAGTATACCATGTCTACCGTAATGTTTATCAACTCCATTTTTATTATTCATGGAGGTGTAAGCACTTGTTTTTCTTATCTTCCTTCCATTTTGATGTTATTAATCCAAAAATACATAACCAAAAGTATACTTCTCAATTGTACAGCGTACCATCCGAAAAAACATTGAGAATTACATAACGAGGTGAAGGGATCATTCATGATCAATCACTCCATAGAGTTAAATTCACAGGGTCATCGTCCTCCACATCATTCCAGCTGAACCCTTTTTTCATGGCTGGCGGCGTAAGAATAAGCCCTTCTGCCATACTATCAAGTAAAGCTGGCATGTTAAACAACTCTTCCTCATCCAAAAACATATCCTCACTTTTACAAGCTTCTTCAACCTTCTGGGTTCCATCCATGGTGTTTATCGATGAAGAATAAGAAGATGAAGTAGAAGAGTGCTGAAACTTATCTGCAGCCTCTAGAGCAGCACATTGAATATCTATAGTAGAAGTGGACCTAACTTGGGGCAGTAAATGGGCTGATTCAGGGAAGTTCAGTGAGGAAGAATCTCCTCTAAGAGCTAAATCAGCTACATCATAAGCCCTAGCAGCCATGTCAGGGCTTGGAAAGGTTCCAAGCCAAATCCTGGAGGACTTGTTATAAGGTTGTCGGAGTTCACTCACCCATTTCCCTTTCCTCCGCCGGACAGCCTTGTACACAGGATGGCGAGTCTCCTGAAACTTTTTTCTTCCTGCTTTGCGCTTTTGTGAGCCCATTTTGAGATTAGTTTGTTGTTGGGTGTTTGAAGAAGACGATAATGATTCCTCCATGAAACCAGAAAATTTTCTTTTATTTAGAGAGATAATACGTATGCGGTGACGAGATGAATGGCGTTGTTTATATACATATGAGAAGAAGGGAAGCTGAATCTGCGATTTGAAGGAGACACCTCTGAGACATGAAGCCAAGGAACATGAACAGTAATTGAGCACGCAAAACGTGTTGAATTCCGAGGATATTCCCCACGTGGACAGAATGAGTCTTTACTTTTATTGAACTAGAGAAATTTTCTAGATAAATTTGGTGACTCGGACCAAATTCAGCATTCATTAGGGAATTAAATATATTAAAAAAATTGAAAGTCAACGTCAAAGCATATTTATAGAAGGACGGTTGTGAGTTCTTAATAAATTTTCATTCTACATTAAGACAAAATGGAAACTCTCCCATATGTCCGCAGCAATAATAACGTGCAAATTGTATACTTCCTTAGGTTATAAGAATAAAAAAAAATTTATCACATAGTTTTTCCCTTTTGAAATTTTATTTAAAATAATTAAGATTAATTCTAATAAATTGAGTACAATGGATACATATTAAAAAGAAAAGAGAAAATAATTCAAATTTCATAAACGCTTTTTCTTTAATTCTTCTTTTCTTTCCTTTTTCATCTTCTTAAATTTCATAATTCTAATATCAATTTATCATTTATTTCTATTCTTAGATCAGTCAGGGCATCATCAGATCATACCCTCAAACCATCTATTTTCAAAAGTTATGAGCGAAAATTACTGCAGACAGAGATGATACAAAACACGAACTGAAGAAAATGCAGAGTGAGTCCACCGTGTGTTCCAGATATGCCTTGGACGTCCTTCATCCTCGTCTTGGCCGTTTAAAGGCCCATTGGTCAATGATGGAGCCTCCACTGGATGCACCGTTGGCCTGATAACATTTATCATCTACTATCAATTTTATATACTAATTTTAGACAAACAACAATGAGAAGAGCACAACAAAAAGTGAAAGTGAAATTTAATTTTTTGATAAGGAAATTTGAAAGAATTGGATTTTGATTGTGGATTTTTGAAGAAATTATCATCGATCAAATGGATCCACGATTTCCTTTCAGTGAGTGAATGAATATTGACTGTCTCCTCTCTTCAATACTTTTAGGAAAAAATAAACTCATTTATTCTCTTCTCATTTGCTTGAAGTGCTTACCTGTTTTAGCTAGATTAAAAGAAAATATTAATTTTAGATCTAGAAATAAAACATTAAAGATTGTTGAAATGATCAAAAAATGAAAAACCAACAGATTTAGCTACTATTGAAATAGAAAAATACATTGATTTTGTTGGGTGTTAGAGAAATGGTGGACTCTTGGGAATTTAGAGAGAGGAATAACAGTGAGGGTGAGGTAATGGTGATAGTAGGTTAGAAGAGGCCTCTATTGAATGGAAAATTGGGGATATGTAAGAGAAGTGGTAACTGGGTTGTAATCGGAAGAAATGATGATGCACAAATTGAGTTTTCAAACCACTTTTCTCTTTCAATGTTTAATGGTGCACAAATTGAAGGAAAAGAATATGAAATGATAAGAGAAGGACTAAAACCTCTAAAATTTGTTAAATGTGATCAATGTGAATTAAATAATATTTATTTAATATTTTAATATTTTAAAATTAAATAGGGGCAATAAAGCATTTTCTATATCATGTAACCAATTCTTTAGTTTACACAGAATAAAAATATAAGAATATAAGAGTTTATATATTTAATTTTAAAAATAGAGAGTGATCTATTAATTATATTAAAATTTAAAAATTAAAATATAATTCACCCTGAATTATATAATTAAAATATAACTTAATTTTCCTCAAAAAAAAATGGAATTAGGTTGAATTAGGTAAACAATAAAACTTTGGAAGAAAAAACAATATAAGTATTATAAATAGATTAAACCTTCTTCCCATGCATGCACTATTTAAATAACGTCTTTCTCTCTCTCTCAATATCCTTATAATTTTAAAGTTCCTTTTAGAAAATCTTACATCCTTTTTTTTGAAAAAAATGCTATATCCATGGTGTGGAAACATGCGCATCTACTTTTTTTCTCCTAATAATAAATATATTAAATTAAATATATATATATTGAATTTTTTTATAAAAAAATTACTCATATTATTAATAATTTATATAAAAAAATTTAGAAAATAGTCTCATTTATTTATTTTATTGATTATATTTAAATTTTACTTATTATATTATAAATTTCCAAAAAAATGTCAGTTACCCTCAAGAATATTTATTATTTTATAAAAATTAAAATATAATTAATAAAATTTAAAGTATATTTAGTAAAAATAGGGTATAATCAGTAATAAATTAATGATTTTTTTATATATATATATATAAGTGAACGATAACATATAAGTTTTTTTTAGAAAAAAAGGAAAATAACTTTTTTTTTTCTTCCTTTTTTTGTTTTTAATAAATAGAACAGACTTTCTGATCACTCATATCAAGTGATGAAGCTTTGTCGACAAAATGGAGAGATTCCATTGGCGTGCGGATAGTAAAACGAGGATCATGTTTCCACTTTTCTCTCACTTCATTTTATTTTAATCCTAATACTTAATCACTGTATTACCGACATTTTCATTAAATTATTTTTTTATTTTAAATATAAATCTAATTAAATCTTTATATTTTTATTTAATTGTAAAATAAGTCCTGGTATGATATCATTATTTTTTAATAATAAATTTTATTTTTCTAATTTTAAAAATTATCTACTATTTTTATTTATTTTTTAATTTTTATTAATTAAAATTCTAAATTTTTATATTTGAAATTTAAAAAATAATATTATATTAAGTTATGGCTTGTTTGGTCATTTGAGAAAAATACAATAGTTTAATATTTTTAATATGAATATAATTAAAAAATTAATAAAAAATTATCTTTATTAATATTTATAAAAAAATAAAATAAATAAAAATTATAGTATTAAATTTAAAATTTTTATCAATTATTTTTTATAACCACCGGACTTTTTATCCTTGGCGCAAAACCAGCCCTTAAGCGAAGGCTCAACCCATGGCTTAATAGGCCTTTCTCATAAGCAAACCAGTCCACACAGTGTGTTTCAGTCCAGTAACATGAAGCAGGCCGGATTAGATACACGCGCGGTCCATTTTCAAGAAGACTAGTCCGGTGACGTGACAGGAGATAGGGAACCGATCTGGTCACTTCACAGTTCTGCTTGTATGCGTGCTGGAAATAATTAAATGGTCAACTTGCATGGAAAAAAATTTTAACATATCCGTACGTACAGATCTGAATGGCAGTGGGACAGATGATATAGTTGTACAGAGATAGTTAGACGTTACTAGAAGATAAAAGAAAAATAGATAAAAGGGATAAACGATTTTTTCTTCGGCCAAATTTACACGACTACTCTAAACTTTATTTTTTGAATCTCAAAATATTAAATTTAAATTTCTAATCAAATTATTCTTAGAGTGTGTTAGTTTCTTATAATATAATAAATTAAAAGTTTAAATATCTCTTAAAAATTTCTTTTAGAATAAATTAGGATGAATTTTTAATTAAATTTTGCATAAATTTAAACCGAAAATATTAATGGAATTTAAATTCAAATAAAGCAATTTTGAATATCCAAAATTTGTCGACTGTATTGGAAAATTCCCCATCAGTTTGACTTACTACATTGTTCCCAGGAACAATGGATCTGGCAATGAAGTATGTTTACTTATTCAAATGTCCAAATTCTTAACTTGATTTTTTTATAATTTTTTTTTTGGTCTTTATAAATTAAAGGTAACTGTTAAATTTCCCAATAGCTTAAAGTTAAAAGTGGGTGACGCAAGTAGAAATCAATAATGAAAAATCCAAATTTATTTACTGTGGGCGTTGTTTTTGAATGGTAAGAAAGCTAAACTGAGCAGAAAAGATTCCTTCCACAGTCCTTTTGTCCTAATTTATTGCTTCCCAATAGTGAATATAGTTGAAGAGAAGTGGTTGCTTTTATTATATTATCAAAATCCAATTCTGCTTGTTCTGATTTGGTCTAAAAAATTTTAATTATTATTTTATAATTTTTATTTTGGATGTTTAGGTTACTGCCAATTTGTATTTTGTTTTAATATTGTGGTTTGTAAGTGGGTGATTGAAAATTAGGTCAAATAATTTAGCAGTAGATAAATTGTCCCATCATGCATTATGCTTATTTATTTTCAATTAGTTAGCTATAAGACTAAGGATGTTGATCGTGATTATCTCTCTTGGCTTCTCTATTTTCAGTATCATAAAAAATAATAAGAAGAAAGAAAAAAAAATTTACAGACTAATTAATTTATTTTTAAAAATAAAATTTAAAAAAAAAAATACTGAGTGATTGATTCTAGCAACTAGTATTAGACTTTATAATAGACTTAGACCGAATCTAATTTTTACTACCAACGTCCGATAAAAATCTAAAATAGCTTTTCGAAAAAAAATTTTCAAAACAGAACTTTCAAAAATATGATGAGTGCCACGTGTCTTATAACAAAGTTGAATATAAAAATTTGATTGTCTAGGAATTAATTTTGTATTTTAATTATTTTTTAGATATTTTATATATTTTTATAATTTTATATATTAAAATTTTATTTTATTATAAATAATTTTTTTTAACTATTAGAAACTCACTTTTTAATTTTTAATAAATTTTAATAAAAATTTTTAATTTTTTAATTTATTTTTTATAAAATTTTATTTTAACTAAATCATATTTATTATCAGTGATCTTCAAACTATCATATGAAGTATTTGCAGGCAGATACTTGTACTTTTAGAAGAGCTGCAAAGTCACGATGACACATATTCTGCTTTAACAACATGAAACTTGCAGAGTTTCAGATTTTAAATGCTATGCACTTCAGCTTAAGGCTTCAGTTATATAAGCAATGGAGAAATCTAATATACATATTTTTATATATAAAAATATTAAAGGACAGGAATTTTACATGCTGTCTCATCAAGCAAAGGGTATTTCAGACAAATTCCCCCATTCTTACATCATAAATATACATAAAACCCACACTATCTTCTTTTCTAATTAGCCTATCCCTTCATGGTGGATGTTAGACTAGACTCAGACTCTAATTAATATTTAATTTTTAAAAAAGGGGAAAAAAATTGAACCAAAATTCATTCAGACAACATTGGAGTTTCAAAAATGGCATTAGATCCCAGTTAAGCCAACTAGTTCTTCAGACAACTCATCCACCAATAATCCAAAGATTCCTAGTTCAATCTCTAATGTTGTTTCCTTTACTTGCTGTTTGTAATTTTTCCACCCATTAGCTTCTTCTCTTCTCTTAAAATCTTGTTCCACCATCATATCAATGGTGTTAGATTCCACTTCTTTCCATGACTCAAATCTCTTGCAGACTCTTTTCACCATTGCTTCTCTGTCTTCAACATGATGTTCTTGTTCTGTCTCTTCCTCTTTAATGAGATCAGACACTAATCTCTTCATGTCTCTTGGGATTTTTCTTACACGACAGAAGCTTGTTTTGCTGAGTTCTTCAATGATTAAACTGTCCATTTCTTCACCTTTCATTTCTTCTTCTATGTCATTAACATCACCATTGTGATCATCACCTTCTTCTTCTTCTTCTTGCTCCAGCATTATTTTCTCGAGTTCGACCGGATCTAACTCTGCCAGTTTCTCGAATCTACGTAGCTTTTGCAGTAGCTGCTGCTTTGCTCCTGAACAAAGAAAGAGATTATGAACTCATTAAACACTCTTGTTCCTTCACAAAATAAAAGATTACTCTTGGAGGAGACAAAGTACAATTGGAAGGTCAGTTTCTAACAGAAAGTACAATGAACATTTAAGATCCAAGTTGATGGTCTCTCTTCCTAACTTTAGTCTTTTCAATTCAAAATAGATCACAATATCAAGTTATGATTTGATGGGTTTGGCTACTGTCAACAGACACAAAAAATTGCAGAACAACAACGAAAATTTCCAAGGTAAATTAAAATGAAGGCTATAGTTACAGCATTTGAAACGTGAAGGATCATGCAGATCTGTCCTAGTTTCAGACAACAACTGCCCACAATTTTATGTTTTAGGAAATTTAATTACAAAAGCAGAAAATATATTTCAACCAGTTTCAGATCATCAAGGAAAATTCCCATTTCACTGATTTTTTAACCTTTTTTTCGCATACATACCATTGGATCAATTCATATTGCACAGGATAAATCGCTTCCTCCCAAGTTTTAAAAGTGCTCTATATATAGAATTCGAACGGGAGACCTCTGAATAAGATAGACAAGACCTGTACCATCCCATCTCGCCTCACCAATTTTTAAAATTTGAAGGACAAGAGGGCATTAATGGCAAGAGATCATCAAAGATAAATGTAGTGAATTTCTTGAAGAATTAGGTTGATGACAACTCCAACCAACATCCCTAAGAGGACTGCCAGACTTGTGAAAGCTTTCATAGCATTAAAATTTGTGGGTCATGAAAGGAAATTATGATATGTATACGCAGGTGTATATACAGCTATTGCAGTCGACAAAAGGAGGGACATGTTAAAAAGAAAATTTACATGTACTCACTCTCTTTTATCAGAATGACTTCAATTACAAGTCTAAATAGAAATCACAGCAATCTCTACTTCTCTCCTTATGGAACCCACATAGATCTCACGTGATCATGACCCTCCATTCATCTTCTATCATTGTAACAGGGCATTTAAAGAATACTAGTGTCACCAGTACTACTGTAACCTTGCAGTGATAAAGACCACACAACCGACATCATAGAACGGTACAAATTTTCAAATTTTTTCCTTGTATTTCTTCTTCTACTTAGCTGATTAAGCTTAATCTTTCTTGTGTTATCTTTAATCTAACGTATGAGATTGTGTTCTTCATCAGACAAAGACTAAATCTTGATAAGAAGATGTAATAATTTTAAAGAGATAAAGGTGGCATGTGAGATTGTTAACTTACTTTGTACAATTGCATAGCTGCATTCAAGATCAAAACCGTCGTCCTCGCTTTGATCGTCATGTCCATCGTCATCGTCTTCAAAAGGGGGGTCCAATACAGATACAGGACTACATTGTTCTTTATCTTCTTCTTCTTCTTCCTCATTTTTTTCTTGATGAGCTTGGAATTTCTTTAAGCTTTCTACGTCATTACTCTGTTTTCCCTGAAAATAATAGCACAACCACCTTAATTAGGACATCATTAACGTTAATGGCTAACAGAATTCGATTCCATTATTGTTGTGTCTTTTTGTTTTTAATATTATAGTATTTTACAATTATAATTGGTGGTGAGTTTGTTGACTTTTTCTTCAAAAATTTTCAAGAAAAATACAACTGAAAATAGCAATTTCACTGAAAGGGATGTCGGATTTTTGTGCTGGGATCTAGCAGAAAAAACAAGAAAGCGATTTGTCCTTTCTTGGGAAATTATTTTTTTCTTCCAAACAATCTTTAAAAATAAAAGATTTGCATGGCAGACTCATGATCATAAGTATTCATAAACACACAGCCATTAAATTTACCAAATGACATCTATATCCCTAAAAAGTATTTGTCATTTACGATCGACATTCCGGCCAAAATTGCAAGAAGACATCATATTGCCGACAGTTCAAAACAACTCAAAACTCAGTTAGCTGAGTCACGAGTTCACTAGCCGAGTCATAATCATATATATGCATACGTTAATAAATAACTGATAAAAGAAAATGAGGAGAAGATGAACCTCTGTTTTATAGCGACTAGGTGAGGTGGCCGGAGAAGAGAAGACCGGGGTCCGGTGACCGGAGGAAGGGCTTCTTCGAAGAACAAAATGGAAAGGACTTTCGCAGAAGTGATTTTCATAAGAAGCAAAATCAGTATTACCATCAACATCTACTATTAATTTGTTAATAAACTCAAAATTTCCTACACAATCCTCATCTTCCGCATCAGATTGGCTACTGCTTGAGGCCTCTAAATCCAAATCCCAGGACTTTTCTTCATTGCTTTCCGACCAAACGGCACTAGTTGGCCCACCATTGCAAGAGCAAGCAAAACCCATCTGATCACAAGCACTCTTCTCATGTACATTAGCCTTAATCGCTTGCCCTCGCTTGTTTTCCCTTTCATTGGATAAATTTATACGAGGAAGAGAAGAATCCCACCTCTTCATGTCCTTAACCGACGCAGCCTTAACTCCATCGCCACTGATTTCTCTCTTTCGGGTTCTATTTCTCTGAGTTATTCTCTTAATTAAGGACCCAAATAAACCAAACCCAGTATGGTTTTTGTCTTTTGGAGATGATGATTGCTTTTGGATCCGAAGAGCAGCTTCAAGAAGAAGAGCTGCGGTTTTCGTAGGGATATGGAGGAAGATGGCATTGGGAGTTTTGCAGGGGCTTTTGGAAGGAGATTGGAACTCAAAGAGAGGAGATTTTCTGAGGTCTGGAGAGTTATTAACAGAGAAAAAGCAAGCATTCCTGCAGAAATTATGAGGGAAGTTAGAGGAATCGGAAATGGGCTTTCGTTTCTTGATTTGTAAGTGGGATTTAGGAGATGGTTTCTTGAGCTGGCAACGTCTGTCAGCAATGTAGTTCTTGAGCAAGAATGGTTCTTGATCTTCTTGCAGGAGCTGGTGCAATGGCTTCTGAGACATCATCTGAGTCTGTGCAACTCTGTTGGAGAACACAATATTAAATGTATAAAGAAACAAGGAAATGAAAGAGGACTTTCAGATTTTTGTTTTTTTCCTTCTGGGTTCAGGTGTGTGTGAAATTCAGCACCATGAAAGAGTTGAAGAGGTTTCAACTTTTGAACTGAAAATGAAATGCAAAAGGAAGAAGGAAGGCTGAAGGGGAAGCAGTTGCCCACAAAATATAACAGATAAAAAGAGAGAGGGAGAGAGAGATGGAAGGAATGAGGAGACTTCCTGATTCAAATCTGGAGTTTAGTATAACGAGGCAAGGTGATGCCAAATATAAATAAATAAATAAACATAAATAAGAAATGGCTGCAAATTGTAGGTGTTTTTTTTATTAAATTAAATAAATAAAAAATTGTAAAATCTCTCTCTCTCTCTTCCACGGCCTCACCCAGCAACGGAGAAGCAGAGTAGAGACTACGTATTAGTATTGTGTAGAGTGATGGACTTAGGTTTTTCATGATGATTAGTTAATGACAGTGTTAATAATCATAATTAGCAGTATGGTACTCAATCACTCAGGGCCCCACACAGTAAAGAAAAACTTGCCTACTTTAAATTTAGCTAAATCCGTAGTTTCATCTAAAACTTTATACATTTCCCCTATCATTTTATATAATTTTTTTAAAAAAATTTACTTTAAATAAAAATTACTCCTTTTATTTTATAATTTTTATTTATTTTTATTTTTTATTATTTTAAAATTAATATTCATTTTTTAAAACTATAATAACATATAAATTAATTATTATAATTTTATTTTATTTTATTTTTAAAATATTTTTTAATTTTTAATAAAATTTAATTAATTTAAAATTAAAATATTTATATTTTATTTATGAAAAATTATTTAGTATAATTTCATAAATTTTATTTATTTTACTTTTTTATTATAACATATTTTATACTTCACCAATATTCACTCTTTTTAGCGAATCAAATGTTTATAAAAATTTACCATTAATATATGTAATTTAATAAATTTTTATTATATTTATAAATATAAAATTTCTTATTAATCATTTTTTCAGCGAATTGAGTGTTTATAAAAATTTATCATTAATATATATAATTTAGCAAATTTTATAAATACGAAATCTTTTATCATTTGAATTTACAAAGATTTGATAATCAAAGTATAAAAATTAATAAATTTTCACTAGAAGCATAAAGTCACAATTTCAATTATATAAAATTTATAGGTTACAAAATGGTGATTGTTATTTTAGGACAATGTTTATTAATATATTTTCAGTTAAAAGGTAAATTCGCATTGGCTCTTCTTGGTTAGCTCTCTTTGCAGTCCTATTATACTCAACGTGGGTTGCTTTACAGCTGGACACTATTATAAATCTAGCTGATTTATGTTTTTCCTTTTCTCCCTATCTGACAAAGTGCTCCAATACCCTATGCCATTTCCTAATACGCACAAAACCGACACCGTATGCTTTTTAAATCTCCACAATACCCTCGGCACACTGGAATTCTTTAAAATTTTCAATTTTAATTTTATTTAACTAAAAAGTTTTAAAAAATGGAAATGTAAATTGAATTTAAACTAAATTTTTTAAATCAATTTAAATAAAAACGTTTACATAAAATAAATAACTGGGATATAAAAGCGTTGACGTTTTAATACAATTATGAGATATACAGGGTCGAACCACGAGAAAATGAAAATGAGAGGAGAAAATGGGATTATTTATGGGAAGGCGTGGCAAGCTCTCGGGGGCTCTAGAGCCGAAAAGGAGAGGAAAACGACAAAAAAGGCGACGACCGCGCGTGCCAACTAAGAAACAGAAACCACATCTTGACTAAGATCTTTGACGCTCCTTCTGAGCCATTGATGTGGATGACTTTCCACTTTTTCGTTTTCTACCTGTCGCTATTATTCTTAACTTTTACAATATATTATTATATTATTTAACCTTTTTCAATTTGCTAATTAAATCCATTTGCTCTTTATTATTAAATTTAAAAAAAATTACTTTTTAATTTTTAAAATATATCATAATTAATAAATTTATTCCAACTTCTAAAATTTAATACTTTCATCATTAAAATTTAATTCGTTAAAATTTTAAAATTTTTTCATAAATAATTTATGTTAAATCAATAATTTATATATAGTCAAAGAAAAAAGAATAAATATAATATTAAAAATATCTTTATTAATAACAAAATAAAAAAATTACTATTTAATTCTTATAATTTAAAAAAATTTACTATTTAATCTCTTAATTTTAAAAAATATATTAAAATATATTTAATATTTTAAAAATTTACTAGTCAGTTTCTCTATTAATTTTATCATTAAATATTTTACTATTTAATTCCTATAATTTAGAAAAAATTATTAGTTGATCTCTCAAATTATTAAAAAGATTACCAATTAGTCTCTCCATACTAGGAGTATTTTAGATTTTTTTATAATATTTAACGACTAAAATTAAGAAAAAAAACTAACTAATAGATTTTTTAAAATATTAAAAATATTTTAATAAATTTTTCAAATGGCGAGTAGTGATTGACAGCGAACACAACATTACAAAAATAATTTTTATTGAGTTTTAACTTTTTATTTTTAATTATTTAAATTTTATATATTTTGATTTTTATTATTTTTACTGAATTTAAATTTTAAATTTATTAAAAATTTTATTTATTTATATAGATTGAGCTTGAGATTTTCTTTATTAAATTTTGACAAAATTAAATTTTAGCGGTTAAAATGTTAAATTCAAAATATTGAGAAATAAATCTATTAATTATATAATATCTTAAATATAAAAATATATTTTTTCCTTCAATTACTTGAGAGAAGAACTTATAATCTATAGAAATTAAATTTCAGAGTTTAAAGTATTGGATTTTAAAAAGAATAATTCGGTTGTTTTTTTTGTTACTAATGGTAGTTTTTATGGAGAGACTTTTAATTTTAAAAGAATTAAATTTTAAGATGAAAGTGTTGAGTTTTAAAAATAGAAAAATGAATTCGTTAATTACATTATATCTCAAAGACTAAAAAATAATTTTCTCTTAAATTAATATATTTTTCTCATTAGCAACGTAATTGAGAAATTATTATAATAATAATAATAATAATTCATTTCTCGAAGAGTTAAAATGACAGTATATATGAGATTAAAATAAAAATTGAGGGTTATTATTTAAGTATTTTTTAATTATTATTTAAAAAAAGGAATTAAAAAATTTCGCTTACTCTATTTATTTTGACTATTAAAAAAATTTAAATAAGAAAAATATTAAAATGTTATTAAATAAGAACTTGTAATTGCAAGCATATCAGGCAATCATTGTATGGTGCCCATCAATTTTCCCTTTTTTTTTTCCATTATTCTGACCCATCTATTTCACTATCCAACTTTAACTTTTAAAAAAATTTTGAAGATAAAATTTTTTTACCATGGTTTTTTTTTTTTTTTAAAAAAAAAGGGAACAGTATGAAGTGGGAGTGACCCACCAACAAGAATTATATTAACATTTATTTTATTCATTTATTTATTTAGTGGTGAAAATGAAAGCAAAAGGAAATGAAATTCCATCTTTATGAGAATGAATGAACATTTGTTTGACATTAAAATTTATAGTAAAAATTTAGAACAAAACAATATTATTTTAAATAGTGTTAAATTTTTATGATTACTCCAAAAAAAATAAGATTTTCAGTCTAAATCTAAGCTTAGGCTAAATAGATCACGTTTTTTCTCTTTTTTACCTTTTTTTCTTATTTTTTAGTAACGCATAATTGTTATTCTGCTACAGTATCATCTGTTTCTATCACATCCGTACGTACGGATGTATTAGCGTATCCCTCTCTCTTAAATAGCCATTTAATTTCCTCCCGTACATATGTTAATAGGGCTGAAAAATGATTGAACCTGTTCTTCTGTCTTCCATCACATCATCTGATAAACTTGCGCATAGGGTCAGCCCTCTAATCACAGACTGAAGTATGCAATATTGGACCGATATACTTTAGAGAGTTATAATAGATTTTGAATATATTTTTTTGTTGAATTCAATCTTGGTCCGAATATCAGAAACTCAACGACCATCAATTACAACAATTAAATTTAAGTTTTTACATTTTTAAACTTTTTTTTTTCTTCTCTTCGCCAACATCTCAAGCTTAGATTTACATACTACATAGAGTTTCATGGCTTATACAAAGCTATGAGATTTATCCTCACGATTTCAATGTCATTAAATTAAAAAATAAAAAAATAAATTTTCTTTTTCACAAAAGGAGCTAGATCGCTTAGCTCGTTCCCAATAACCGTTGCAGGCTTGCAGCTTTTGAATGGTCTCAAGCAGCTAGAAAGAATTTTTTTTTTTTTTTAATGTATAAAATTTTATTTGAAAAAAATAAAATTATAAATAATTTATTTAAATACTTTTATTGCTAAATGAATCCTATCATAATTAATCTGAACTCGGTGCAATTTGAATTACAATATTCAAGCCATACCCACACAAAGCCTGGCTCTATTGCCACCATCAACTATATAGAAAAGACAAAAAGAAAAAGGAAATGGAATTTAAATTTGTTGAGTATATGGAGATGGGCATTATACAGTACAGTTAAAGCAGATGGGAGTATAAAATTTTGCACATTAGCAGCCAAGAGAGACACGTGGAAGATGGAATCTCGCCAAAACAAGCTCCTACATAAAAAAAAACATAAAAGCTGGCGTGGGAGATCGCTTTCTATTTATCAAGAAGAGAGATGGAGAGACAACTTTTGAAACTTTTCCTCTTTTTTTTCCCATGATCATGAAACTTTTTTCCTCTACGTGGTGTTTTTTGTACTTTGCTGTGAAAATTCCTTCCTTTTACCTATACCAATATCCACTTTTTTAATAATATCTTATACATCAATAAGGAAAAATTATTAGAACTTACCAATATTCACATGAATTGCATCTAAATAAAATTTTTTATATAAAATATATAATTATTTATTTATGATCGGTCATCTAATTTTTTATAATTTTGAAAAAGATTATGAGTAAAAATAACCATGAATTTTTTTTTTCTAAAAAAAACTACTTCTGGACCTTAAGAAACCAACAAAAGCTCCAATTCAAATGAATAAAGCTGTTGTCCTGTACCTGTAATAATTAAATAAAATTACACCATCTTATTGTCTTTCTTGTATATACTATGTATTTTATTTTTAATTTAATTCCAAATCACTTCTCAGTGTCGGGAATAGGCCAAGTTTTTTTTTTTTTTACTAAAAAAATTTATTCATGCCCATAGCATATGACTGAAAATTGTTAAATTGGCCTTAATTAAGTAGTGCTTTTTTTCTTTTTTTTGTCGTTAACGTTTCTAGTTATATATACATATGTGGGTGATATTTGTATCATGAGAATCTTCAACTACGTGGAAAGATAATATCATGATCTTATTAAAAATTATCTTATATCACTTATATGATATCATTATGGTAATTATTTCTAAAATAAGGATTAATGTTTTGACACGATCGTAAAAGTCTCTTCCTTTTTTTTCTCCAACATCAAGTGTTCATTATTAATATTTATAGTGCATGCGGCTTCTTCGTTGTTTACCGTCGCTCATCTTCATTGCTGGATAGTTTTCTGACTATGGATTCCAAACAATAATGGTGCTTCTCTTTGAGATAAGTTTGGTATTTATAACTTCAGCTACGGTAAAAGGAATAACTTATTTTATATGATGTCCGATGACCGCCAGGTTTCTGATGCCCGGATTGATCGTCAAGGTCCACGAGAAGGGAAACATACCCGAAATCCAGTAAAATCCACCAAGCGGGCCAACCCATCAGCACGCCACCCAATCCGTGATTGAAGCAGACCGGACTGACCCAAAACCTAGACCCCTTAGAAGAGGCTCTAGCACCAGTAATGTGACGAAGAGCAGAAGAATAGGCTCGACTACGCCCCGGCCATA